>NC_135813.1:16593116-16679531 GCF_964213995.1 Mustelus asterias
GACAGAGAAATGGCAGATGGAGTCTAATCCGGACAAGTGTGGCATAATGCATTTTGGAAGGTCCAATGCATCTAGGAATTATACAGTAAATGGTAGAACCCTTAGGAGTATTGACAGGAAGAGTGATCTGGGCGTACATGTCCACCGATCACTGCAAGTGGCAACGCAGGTGGATGAGGTGGAGGGTTTTAGCTATGAGGAGAGGTTGGATAAACTCGGTTTGTTCACACTGGAACGACGGAGGCTGAGGGGTGACCTGATAGAGGTCTACAAGCTTGAGTGGCATGTACAGAGTGCTATTTCCTAGGGTAGAAAGGTCAAGTACTCGGGGACATAGGTTTAAGGAGCGTGGGGAAAAGTTTAGAGGAGATGTGCGAGGCAAGCTTTTTACACAGAGGGTGGTGAATGTCTGGAACGCGCTCCCCGGAGAGGTGGTGGGAGCAGCTATGATCGCGGCATTTAAGGGGCATCTAGACGAACACATGAATAGAATGGGAATGGAAGGATACGGACTCCGTAAGTACATACGGTTTTAGTTTAGGCAGGCATCATGATCGGCGCAGGCTTGGAGGGCCGAAGGGCCTGTTCCTGTGCTGTATTTTTCTTTGTCCTTTGTGGGTCAGTAATGAAAGCTCCTGGATTTAAAATAATTACCAAAGGAACTGAAGGGAAAATAAGAGACTTTTTTTAAACGTAGAAGGCTGTGATGATTTGGAACACACAATGTTCGGAAAGGTCGATGGAATGAGGTAACGTCTGTGTTTGAGGAGATCTAATTTACAGGATTATCGGGAATGCCAGGGTGTGGGTCTAAACTGGGATAGATCTCTGAAAGAGGCAGCAGAGGCGCTGCTGAACGGTCACCACCTGTGCTGGAAGATTCCGTGGTTGTAATCCCTGGCACCACCGGGATTGGGAACAGAGGTGGACCGGACTCAAAGATGACGAGCTTGGCCCACGTGTAGGTTTGCCGACCTTGCACCTGATGTCAGCCATTTTGGGGAAGGCTGGTCCAGGGCCCAACAAGACTGCCTGCCCCCACCAGCCGACATCCGAGCTCATTGGGAGCTTTACAAACCGGGGATGGAGACTCCCGTCCACCTCCAGTTTCCCACTGTGCTGAGGGGCAGTTTAACTGGCCGGGAGCTGCCTTTAAAGTTTATTTATTAGTGTCACAAGTAGGCTTACATTAACACTGCAATGAAGCTACTGTGAAAATCCCCTAGTCGCCACACTCCGGCGCCTGTTTGGGTACACGGAGGGAGAATTTAGAATGGCCAATGCATCTAACCAGCATGTCTTTCGGACTGTGGGAGGAAACCGGAGGGAACCCACACAGACATGGGAAGAATGTGCAGATTCCACACAGACGGTGACCCAAGCTGGGAATTGAACCCGGATCCCTGAGGCAGCAGTGCGAACCACTGAGCTACCATGTCGTCCTTGTGATCACCCTTTGACTGACATCTGTTCAACAGACTGACAACAGTTCAGCACCAAAGACAAGGAGACTCATTCCATTAGTTCACAGGGTGTGGGCGTCACTGGCTAAGCCAGGGCTTATCACCAATCCCAAATTGCTCTTGAGAGCAGTCCGTGTGGCGCGGGTACACCCTCGGTGCTGCCAGAGAGGGAGTGCCAGGGGTTGGAGCCATCGGCAGTGAAGGCTCGGCCACCTTTTAACTTCTCACACAGACAACAAAGCTTATTTCGTGGAGATACCCGAACACAGCCAAGTGTTCAGATTATCCTAAGGCGAGGGTTTACCCTCGGTTCGTGTTTCTCTAAGATGCCCTTCTCCCACTTGTTCGACATGGAAGCAACACTGAGGGAGAATTTAGCACGGCCAATACACCTGACCAGCACGTCTTTCGGACTGTGAGAGGAAACCGGAGCACCCGGAGGAAACCCACGCTGACACGGGGAGAACGTGCAGACTCCGCACAGGCAGTGACCCGAGCCGGGATTCGAACCCGGCTCCCTGGTGTTATGAGGCCATTGTAGAGATTGGGAACTGATGGCAGAAGGTGGGAGTGTTTTGGGCGCTGTGATGTATTTTAGGACATCCTGATTGGCTGTTTGAAGCAAGTCGGTGCTTTTTTCTCTGAAGGTTTTCCTTCTTGTTGAAGTCGCGTCTCAACTGAAGGCTGTGTACTAACCTGACTCTGCTCGCTTTACGAGGGAAGATTCTGTTCATTCTCAATCACCTCCTTCATTCATCATTCCCGTGCCCTGCAATATTGTGGTTTTCCTCAGGTCCTATCACCTCATTATGTTCTTCAGCTCTACGCATCTTTCTCATTAATTTTCACTGGCACCTGTCTCACCGGTGATGAGTTGAAGAATGGTCTATTAATCTATCCCACCGACAAGCAGGGCTGGCCAATACATCACTGAGTGACTTTATCGCTGGTGCTTGTTGTGGAGACGTGAAGCGGATGCTTTAAATGGGTGGGTGACAGCTATAAACATTGGTGACAATGTAGAGAAGTGCGTTGATGTTGCCCAATGCGCACCGCTGTCTCAGCCATGGGTGGTAACGGGCCCTTTAAGAACACTTGCTGGCTTGTTCGATGATTCTGTCTGGTCGCAGTCTGGTTTCCGGAGAGCAGATTCTCATCACTTACAAAAAGAATGGGTCATTCAAACGCCTCGGACTCACCTCCTGTTGAAAGTTTATTTATTAGTGCCACAAGCAGGCCTTACATTAACACTGCAATGAAGTTACTATGAAAATCCCTTAGTCGTCACACTCCGGCGCCTGTTCGGGGACACGGAGGGAGAATTTAGCACGGCCAGTGCACCCTAACCAGCACGTCTTTCGGACTGAGAGGAAACCGGAGCACCCGGAGGAAACCCACACAGACACGGGGAGAACGTGCAGACTCCGCACAGACAGTGACCCAAGGCCGGGAATTGAACTCGGGTCCCTGGTGCTGTGAGGCAGCAGTGCTAACCACTATGCCACGGTGTCACCCTGCGAGATGAGAAAGGCCTGTTGTGGGAAGATATGACCAGTTTTTAATGTTATTTAAGAAAGAAGGGCATATTGTATACAATCCTGCTACAGGGAGGATGTGAACGCATTGGAGAGAGTGCAGAAGAGGTTTTCAGGAGAGACTCCATGGTGGCTCAGTGGTTAGCAGTGCTGCATCACAGCGCCAGGGACCCTGGTTCAATTCCGGCCTCGGGTCACTGTCTGTGTGGAGTTCGCACGTTCTCCCCGTGTCTGCATGGGTTTCCTCCGGGTGCTCCGGTTTCCTCCCACAGTCCAAAGATGTGCGGGTTAGGTTGATTGGCCATGCTAAATTGACCCTAGTGTCAGGGGGAATAGCAGGGTAAATATGTGGTGTTAAGGGAATAAGGCTTGGGCAGGATTGTGTCGGTGCAGACTCGATGGGCCGAATGGCCTCCTTCTGCACTGTCGGGATTCTATAATTCTCTGACTCCAGGGATGAGAAACTTCAGTTATGAGGGTAGATTAAAGAGGTTGGGACTGTTCTCCTTGGAGGAAAGATGGTTGAGAGGAGATTTGATAGAGATGTTTAAAATCAGGAGGGGGTGGACAATGTGGACAGGGAGAAACTGTTCCCAATTGTAAAAAGATCAAGAAGGAGAAGGCATAGATTTTAAACTATTGAGATCGAAATACTATTAGAAAATAAAGGACATGTCCCAATAGAGGAAAATTCTCTGGTTGACATTGCAAACAGGATAGAATACGGTTCCAGGCTAGCTGGTGGCTCGTTAGGCAGTTCCCTGGAAAGGGTGGGGATGTGGAAGCTGGGTTGGTCAGATTGATGCCAGCTTACAGCAAAGTGTTTTCAACCTCTCTCCCCGCACTCCTTCCCCTCACTCCCTCGCTCCTTCCCCTCACTCCCTCACTCCTTCCCCTCGTTCCCTCGCTCCTTCCCCTCACTCCCTCGCTCCTTCCCCTCGCTCCCTCGCTCCTTCCCCTCGCTCCCTCGCTCCTTCCCCTCTCTCCCCGCACTCCTTCCCCTCACTCCCTTGCTCCTTCCCCTCTCTCCCCGCACTCCTTCCCCTCACTCCCTCGCTCCTTCCCCCTCTCCCCGCACTCCTTCCCCTCACTCCCTCGCTCCTTCCCCTCTCTCCCCGCACTCCTTCCCCTCACTTCCTCACTCCCTCGCTCCTTCCCCTCACTCCCTCGCTCCTTCCCCTCGCTCCCTCGCTCCTTCCCCTCACTCCCTCGCTCCTTCCCCTCACGCCCTCGCTCCTTCCCCTCACTTCCTCACTCCCTCGCTCCTTCCCCTCGCTCCCTCGCTCCTTCCCCTCACTCCCTCGCTCCTTCCCCTCACTCCCTCGCTCCTTCCCCTCACTCCCTCGCTCCTTCCCCTCACTCCCTCGCTCCTTCCCCTCTCTCCCCGCACTCCTTCCCCTCACTCCCTCGCTCCTTCCCCTCGCTCCCGCACTCCTTCCCCTCACTCCCTCGCTCCTTCCCCTCACTCCCTCGCTCCTACCCCTCACTCCTTCCCCTCTCTCCCCGCACTCCTTCCCCTCACTCCCTCGCTCCTTCCCCTCACTCCCTCGCTCCTTCCCCTCACTCCCTCGCTCCTTCCCCTCGCTCCCTCGCTCCTTCCCCTCGCTCCCTCGCTCCTTCCCCTCGCTCCCTTGCTCCTTCCCCTCACTCCCTCGCTCCTTCCCCTCACTCCCTCGCTCCTTCCCCTCGCTCCCTCGCTCCCTCACTCCTTCCCCTCGCTCCCTTGCTTCTTCCCCTTGCTCCCTCGCTCCTTCCCCTTGCTCCCTCGCTCCTACCCCTCGCTCCCTCGCTCCTTCCCCTCGCTCCTTCCCCTCGCTCCCTCGCTCCTTCCCCTCGCTCCCTCGCTCCTTCGCTCCTTCCCCTCGCTCCCTCGCTCCTTCCCCTCGCTCCCTCGCTCCTTTCCCTCGCTCCTTCCCCTCACTCCCTCGCTCCTTCCCCTCACTCCCTCGCTCCTTCCCCTCGCTCCCTCGCTCCTTCCCCTTGCTCCCTCGCTCCTCCCCTCGCTCCCTCGCTCCTTCCCCTCGCTCCCTCGCTCCTTCCCCTCGCTCCCTCGCTCCTTCCCCTCGCTCCCTCGCTCCTTCCCCTCGCTCCCTCGCTCCCTCGCTCCTTCCCCTTACTCCCTCGCTCCTTCCCCTCACTCCTTCCCCTCACTCCCTCGCTCCTTCCCCTCACTCCCTCGCTCCTTCCCCTCGCTCCTTCCCCTCACTCCCTCGCTCCTTCTCTCACTCCCTCGCTCCTTCCCCTCGCTCCTTCCCCTCACTCCCTCGCTCCTCCCCTCGCTCCCTCGCTCCTTCCCCTCGTTCCCTCGCTCCTTCCCCTCGCTCCCTCGCTCCTTCCCCTCGCTCCTTCCCCTCACTCCCTCGCTCCTCCCCTCGCTCCCTCGCTCCTTCCCCTCGTTCCCTCGCTCCTTCCCCTCGCTCCCTCGCTCCTTCCCCTCGCTCTCTCGCTCCTTCCCCTCGCTCCTTCCCCTCGCTCCCTCGCTCCTTCCCCTCGCTCTCTCGCTCCTTCCCCTCGCTCTCTCGCTCCTATGACTAAAGTTTGGAATTTCTTCATCATTTTATGACTCCTGTACTGATCTGAAGAATCAGCAAGGCACAGGAAATGCTTTTCCCATTGACTATGCTTCCTCTGAGGAATGATTTTGGGAATTATCAGTGAAAGAATGACCTTATATCTTGGATTTAGCCTGTATCACCAGTTGCTGCTATAAAATGCTGGGATTTGGCCATTGCTTTTCTCTGGGAAGAGTACCTTCCCTTGTCCTGATTCATGGCTTGAGGATATCATTTAGTTTTGCCATTTACAGATTTTAAGGCTTCAACACTTGGGGCACGGTAGCACAGTGGTTAGCACTGCAGCTTCACAGCTCCAGGGACCTGGGTTCGATTCCCAGCTTGGGTCACTGTCTGCGTGAAGTTTGCACATTCTCCCCATGTCTGCGTGGGTTTCCTCCGGGTGCTCCGGTTTCCTCCCAGTCCAAAGATGTGTGGGTTAGGTTGATTGGCCATGCTAAAATTGCCCCTTAGTGTCCTGAGATGCGTAGGTTAGAGGGATTAGCGGGTAAATGTGTAGGGATATGGGGATAGGGCCTGGATGGGATTGTGGTCGGTGCAGACTCGATGGGCCGAATGGCCTCTTTCTGCACTGTAAGGTTTCTATGATTCTTATGATTCTTATTCTCTGCAGTTCAGAAGAATGTGAGTTGCTGCCATTCACACCTATAGAATCCTCCTCGGGTTTGATGGGGATGTAGTTCTGGCTCGGGTCTCCAGAAGCAGGGGGCGCTGTCTCAGGGTAAGAGGAAGGCCACTTAGGACGGAGATGAGGAGAAAGGTCTTCACCCAGAGGGTGGCGAATGTTTGGAATTCTCTGCTCCTGTGGAAGCTCAGTCATTGTTCAGGACCGAGGTCGATAGAAACATGAAGGGATACAGGAATATTGCAGGGAAATGGTGATCAGCCATCATCTTATTTGAATAGTGGAGTGGGCTTAAACTGGCTGAATGTTCAATGCCTGCTGCTATTTCTCATGTTCAGATAGAGTCATAGGTGAGTGCTGGATCAGGGGAGAAAAGCTGTGTGAAACTCGCCCACTTCACAGACGCCTTTTCTCAACTGATTTAATAACTCTGTGCAACTTCACGCTGTGGAGATGCCGGCGTTGGACTGGGGTAAACACAGTAAGAAGTTTAACAACACCAGGTTAAAGTCCAACAGGTTTATTTGGTAGCAAAAGCCACACAAGCTTTCGGAGCTCCAAGCCCCTTCTTCAGGTGAGTGGGAATTCTGTTCACAAACAGGGCATATAAAGACACAGACTCAATTTACATGAATAATGGTTGGAATGCGAATACTTAAAGACTTGCTGTAAGTTGGGGGTGGGAGATCTCGAACTGAGTTCTCGCCGGCACAAATCCCGTTTTTAGCCGCTCGCAAAAGTTAGCGGTCATCAGTACGGGATCTGCACCCATGGCTAACAGGGCCACTCATTCATGAACATAGAGTTTTACAGCACAGAAAGAGGCCCTTTGGCCCATCATGTCTGCACTGGCCATCAAACACCTGTCTATTCTAACCCCATTTTCCAGCACTTGGTCCTTGTATGCTATGACATTTCAAATGCTAATCTAAACTCTTCTCAAATGTTGTGAAGGTTCCTACCCTTCCAGGCAGTGAGTTTGTAAGAGTTGCATTTTCTGATGGTAATTTCCTTTAAGCAAACACTGAGGCAGTCGGGAATGGGGAATGCCGCTCGGTGTTTCAACACCTACGTGCCATTTTGCAGACAAACCTTCCTGCAACTGGGAAAACAGTGTCCCAAATTACAAGGCCAGCCAGAGGTATATTCCTCGTGTTTGTTCCAGCTGTATGTTTTAATAATGTTTTGGCTCTCTAACGGAAATCGGCATCTTCCACATGATGAGTATTGACATTCCTGATGTATTATTTACACATGGATCCTCAGCTCAGACCCATTGGCCTGTTTATGAAGTGCTTGCCCCTCCCCATTAGCCACTCAATTGAGACTGACATTTTTGCATCTGCCTTTTAACAACCTCATTTTAACAGCCTCGCCGTGCAGTCAGCCTACTCCAGCTCCTGTTCACCAGCGGGTGGCAAAATCTAATTTGATTCTGGTTTCCTTCGGATGTACTGACTGCCGAGCTTTACTCTCCATAGAAAGCACTCCAAGGTTAATCATGAGTCCCGCTGAAACCGACCCCCACAGGGGTTCCACAGCGGCACAAGATCCCGCCTGTGGCCTTTGGCCAGCTGCCCCCGCAGGGAGGGGGATTGGGGATCGGGAAATCTCGGCCAGTTTTAGTAATTTGCCAAGAGTCTACTGGGGTGATGTACACAGCCCACATCGGGAAACATCACTTCTTTCAAAGGGTGTGTGTGTGTGCGTGTCTGTGTATGTGTTGTGGTGTATGTGTGTGTGCATGTATTGTGAGTGTGTTGTGCATGTATATGTGTGTTGTGAGTGTATGTATGTTGTGAGTGTATGTGTGTTGTGAGTGTATGTATGGGTGTGTATATTGTGAGTGTTGTATGTGTCTGTGTGAGTGTTGTACGTGTCTGTGTGTGTGTTGTGCGTGTATGTGCGTGTGTGCGTGTATGTGCGTGTGTGTGCGCGCAAGGTATACAAGTTTCATGATGAATTCCCCAGCACTGGAAAATACTAACGTTAAAGATCAGATCGTACCTAAAGTTACACAGCCGCGAGTATAAGAAGGTGTGTGCTCAAACAAAAAACATGCAGAATGTTTTCAGATCATCCTGCTTGTGAACCACATCAAGTATATTAGTAACAGCAAGATCCCAAAATAGCTGCTTTAACTGAAATTCTGTTGTCATGGTTTCAAACAAAATTTCAAAACACGTGGGTGCTACTGGCGAGGTTGGCATTTGTTGCCCATCTGAACCATCCAGACTTCCCTGGGATATATCTGCCCTTCTGGCGTTGGAAAGCCAGAACAAAATTCTCACGGCTGGAGAGTAGGCGTGCCTCCCTTCAGAGGCCCTCCAAAACCACAATGGCCCATTGGTCTTTCTGTCACTTAGAAAGGTTCCAGAGAATTCCATTCCACTCTGTGTCAGGAGGATAGGTGAGCTTGGGGTGGGGCAGCCGCTGCCCATGTTGGAGGCCCACCCTGGCTATGCAAATACCCACCCCTCACGTCTAATTATTTGGGAAGAGTGTGGATGGGAGTTCCACTTTTGCACAAGCACTAGCGTGGTGGAACCTCCCTCCCCCCGACCCTCCATCTGCGTCATTTGGATGTCCAGGTTCCTTGTCCAGGATGTTGTGCTGCCGATGGAGCCCGAGGTTACAAAATGAATGCCGTTCATTGGCATTATGGGCAGAACGTCACCGTCTCCCGCCAGTGGGTTGGCAGATGGGGCTGCATAATTCCCCAGATGGTCTTCTCACTGACCCTCCCACCCTCCCCATGATGGGTCCATCATACTACAGCAGATGGGCGACGCCAAGGCCAGTCCACCTGCCCAACTGAGACCCTTGAGTGGGCAATTAATGACCGCTTAGTGTGCCATTCCCCACCCGAGCTCCATTTTGAGACCGGTGGGAGATGTTCAGGGGCAAAAGGGAAGCCTGACAAGTCACCCTGCTCAGGCCTTGGGTGGGAAGCATGGCATGGAGGTGGGGTGTTGGGGAGGTGAAGTGGGGGAGGGGATGCGAGAGGTGGAAAGGACCCCCCCAACACCCTCCTTTGCAACCACACACCCCTACCTGGCCTCGGACCTTGGGACTTTGACGACTGCTGGTCATCCCACTCCTGGTTATTGGTGTTTCTGGGAGGCGATGGCCTAGTGGCATTATCGCTAGCTGGGTAATCCAGAAACTCAGGTAATGTTCTGAGGGACCCGGATTCAAATCCTGCCATGGCAGATGGTGGAATTTGAATTCGATAAAAAAATCTGGAATTAAGAATCTACTGATGACCATGAAACCATTGTCGATTGTCGTAAAAACCCGTCTGGTTCACTAATGTCCTTCAGGGAAGGAAATCTGCCGTCCTTACCTGGTCTGGACTACATGTGACTCCAGAGCCACAGCAATGTGGTTGACTCTCAACTGCCCTTGGGCAACTAGGCAATAAATGCTGGCCGGCCAGCGACGCCCCATGTCTCATGAATGAATAAAAACAAGTCGCTGGCCAGTCAGATTTAAGGATGGAAATCATGTCTTCAACCAATGAACACTCTTTGCTTTCAGTGACAGCAGGCACTGTTCAGGGGGCTTGTGGGGGTGGTGAGAGGGGAGGGAGTGGGGTGGGTTGGAGTCCTACCCCCAAAAATAATCCTACCCTATGCGTTAGAATGCGATGCACAGAGGTTATCGTTGGTTCTCCAAATAAGGGAGACTTTCACTCTGATATCAGTAATTGGAATAAGTGAGATGCTTTTTTCAGTGTTTGATTTAGATGTTGAGTAAATGCAATAGTGATTACACTTCACTGTGCTTCACAACTGATGAATTATTTTTGAAGTCCTGGGGAAACAATAAAGTGCTATATAAATAAAGTGCCTTTCCAACTGAACAGGTGACCTGTTATTAACTTAACCTGAGGTAATGTTTCTCATTTTTATTTTCCGTAAATAACTCTCTTATCTTCTGATTCCTACTTCAAATTCGTGTAGAAGACCAGGTAAAAGTCTGAACACTGACGAGGCAGTGTGTAAGTTGTTTTATGTTAAAGACTCTGGGGTTAATTGATGTCAGAATCATACGCTTTAGTTGCTAAGGCACTTTTGAGGTTGTACATTATATTCACACAACTGGTGCATTGAAATACTAAATGAGCTTAAAATGGAGATGCAAATTGTAAAGGCCATTTGACAGTCAACTTGACTTCCAGACTTGTCGGTAGAAATCACATTGTGTGATGTCCCCAACAAATGCATTACTGTGTATAAAATAAACTGGCCATTGCTTCTGATAATTTAGTGGATAAAATAACTTCCAGATTTATTATAGATATTTCACCCATTACTACGTTTTTACAGTTCATGCATTCAACCAACTCCTTAACCAAAAGAGAAAATTCTGGAAAATCTCAGCAGGTCTGGTTGTAAGGAGCGAGAAAAAAGCTCTTTTCTCTCTCGTCACAGATGCTGCCAGACCTGCTGAGATTTTCCAGCATTTTCTCTTTTAGTTTCAGATTCCAGCATCCGTAGTCATTTGCTTTCAACCAACTCTTTAAACTTATACTCAAAGCAATAAGGAGTCACTATGTGTTGACCCACGTCTCTCATGAGCTGACATTTGCACTCTCACACATAACATGAATAGGTTAATCAGTCACAGCTTTGGGATAGGTATATGGGCTGTACATCATCACATTCTTTGGCCCAGTCCAAAAACTAGCAGTTGTTATACCATCAAACCTGAATGTTCAGGCGAAAACAAAGGGTGGAATTTATTTACAGTTAAGAGAATTACACAGATCAAGAAAACACAGCAAGCAATTAGCTGTGCATCTCTTAGCATGCATTATGCAAAATATTTTTCAATGAGTCATGAATCTTTGGAAGTTCGTTTTGGTACTTTCTCAGTTGTGTCTCCGATGGATGTTATGTGACGAAAAGACCATCGATATTACCTCACTCAGATTTGGCAATCCAAAATGGGGAACCACATAAAAACAGGGTGGATGTGAAAGATCCCATATGGCACTAACTCACACGAAGGTGTGCAGGTTCTCAGTCAATGTCACTAACAAGGTCACTCACAGCTCCAGGGACCCGGGTTCAGTTCCCGGTTTGGGTCACCGTCTGTGTGGAGTTTGCACATTCTCCCCGTGTCTGCGTGGGTTTCCTCCGGGTGCCCCAGTTTCCTCCCACAAGTTCAAAAGACGTGTTGGTTAGGTGCATTGGCCATGCTAAATTCTCCCTCGGTGTAACCTGAACGGGCACCGGAGTGTGGCGACTAGGGGATTTTCACAGCAACTTCATGGCAATGTGAATGTAAGCCTACTTGTCACAATAATAAATAACAAACATCTGGTCATTATCACACCGCTGTTTGTGGGATCTTGCTCTGCGCAAATTGGCTGCTGTCTTTCCTGCATTGCAACAATGACATCAGTTCAAAAGCAATCGATTGGCTGTAAAGGACTTTGGGAAGCCCTGGCGTTGCGGAAGCTCGGGATAAATGCCAGTAATAAAAGCAAAGTACCGGAGACGCTGGAAATCTGAAATACAAGGAGGAAGTGCTGAAAAATCTCAGCAACTCGGGGAGCACAGACTGGAGCTGTTAACTCTGTTTCTCTCTCCACAGATCGTGCCAGACCTGCTGGGGTTTTTCTAGCACTCGTTGCGTTATTAGAAATGCCAGTGTTGCATTCAGTTGGGCCCATTCAGACACATTAGAAGATGAGTGCGGTTTTCCCCACAGTCGGAATATTATGCACTCATTTCTAGGAGTCAGGTTGGCAATGTAGGAACGGCCTGAATGCCCATTCAAACCTTTGTGTGCTTTTTAACACCTGGCTTTCAGATAAACCGTTCCCACTTTCTAACTGGAATGTGAAATTTTCATTCTTTATCATCACACAAATGCAAGGAACCAGCTGAATAAACTTGATCCGGTGAGTCTCTGTTTGCAACCAGTGATACTAACAAAGGACTCTCCCACTCTCAATAGAAGTGTCGATATCTCCAGATCGTTGTTTTTTTTAACCGTCTGCCCTCCAACATAACGTTGAAAGTCTCAGCGGTAGCGAACTGAATTACAAACATTGTTCCCATTTAATGCGTGATGAATCTCAAAATTATTCCATACACTGGCGAACCCAAAGATTCCACGCAGAATGCCCAGCGGGCACCTTCGTTTCGGAAGACACGTTGCTCGTCTTTCGCTCACCTTAATAGCCTAATGACAGTGTTGGTAACTGCTGTTGTCGTTAGGTTTTGCTCCCTCGCTCACAGTTCTGTTAAATTATTTTGCCGGTCTGAACATGGAATTCGCTACCCCAAAGTGCGGTGGATGCTGGGGCAGTGAGTAAATTTAAGGAGGAGTTAGACAGATTTTTAATTGGTAATGGGTTGAAGGGTTATGGGGAGAAGGCAGGAAAATGGGGATGAGGAGCATATCAGCCATGATCGAATGGCGGAGCGGACTCAATGGGCCGAATGGCCGAATTCTCGTCCTATATCTTATGAACTTAAGAACATGCTTTTCCCCAATTAGCACATTCTTCAACACGGTGGGGGCACGGATGTTCCTCAGTGTCGGTGGCAAAAGTCTGAGGTCACGTACCAACCGACTCAAGAACAGCTTCTTCCCTGCTGCCGTCAGACTTTTGAATGGACCTACCTTGCATTAAGTTGATTTTTCTCTACACCCTAGCTATGGCTGTAACACTACATTCTGCACTCTCTTGTTTCCTTCTCTATGAACGGTATGCTTTGTCTGTATAGCGCGCAAGAAACAATACTTTTCACTGTATGTTAATACATGTGACAATAAATCAAATCAAATCAAATCATTGTTTTTTTTCTCTTGGAGAAAGGTGACTGGAGAAGGTGAGGTGGGACGCTGCACAGCCACATAGCTCGGCAAGGACATCACTCGGGGAGGCTAAAATTAGCGGAGTGCAGCTATCTTGGAGGGTTGAGGAGCTGCAGGAAATTAGAGGGATGGGGTGGGGCGAGATCCTCGGAGAGATTTGAAAACAGGGATGAGAATTTTAAACTTGAGTCTCTGCTTAACCAGGAGACCATGTAGGTCAGCGAACACAGGAGAAATGGGGTTGATGACACTGGCAGCAGAGATTTGCACGGCCTCAGGTTGATGGAGGGTAGATAGAGAGCGACGGCCGATAGTCATTGAATGTGTTTTGCTGAGATTGCTGACTTTAACATTAATAACTTCTAGTTGCTTGGCAGTACTTGAGTATTGCTGAAAAAAACCCACTGGAAACCAGTTTAAGATGAACAGTCGGGCTCGTGTGAATATACGTGGCTTACTCTCCCATACTGGAAGCTACACATATTCACCCACGTAGCCCTGTCCTTTGTAGGCAGAAGGAGCATGTCCACGCATTGTGTCTTTTCCACATAACCGAACAGTGAAAGAAACAACAATTTATACTGCATGAGAAGAGAGTGTTGATTGGTTGGCAAGTGGACTCTGGTAGAGGCGTGGCCATGGAGAATGCACCAGGGAATAGTTAACTGCCAAGCTTTTGTTCAAATTCAAACCACTGTGTCACTCTGACTGGTCAAAGCATTGCAATGGGGAATGAACCTCTGCAGCCCCCTGTGGTAAAGAATCTCACAGATTCACTACCCTCTGAGAAGAGAGATTCCTCTGTCTTAAATGGGCGTCCTCTGACTCTGAGATTATGCCCCCTGGTCCTGGACTCTCCCACTTCCAAATTCTTTCAAATCCTAACGATCCTGCAAACTAATGCAACCGCACCAATTGTCTTGACACTATTTTCATTTTTGTTTTAATTAGTATGTGTCTTGCCCACCCCTCCTTACTCCTGTGGTTGTCACACACTCCGTCATTAGCCCTGTACCTGTGACTGGTTGTGATGTCACATCGCTGCTGGATTATTGCCAACCAAAAGTGATATTGGGGCACTGATAAGATGCTACCATGTGCTGTCATGATCTGTGTGTCTTGAGTATATTTGGTGTATATTTCCCAACTCCTTACTCACACTGGGCTGTGTGTTCTAGCCAAGATCCTCTCTAATCAACTCCAGACACTGTTTTACTATAAAAACATTGCGCACCCTGCCCCCCTTCCGTGCTCATACAACCCCATCAGCCACACAGGCTGGGGACACTTGTTAACATCAGCAGTAGGGGTGGCCACACCTGTGACTCGGTCCTGGGGCTGTCCCCGTGAGCAGATCAAATGGGCAAGGGCGCAATGATGTCTTAACTGTCCAGGTTACTCAACATTGCTGATTAAGATGACCAATTTCCTCAATCCTGTGCATGCCACAGATTCTTTGTTAAGATCGTAAGACATAGGAGCAGAATTAGGCCATTCGGCCCATCGCATCTGCTCCGCCATTCAATTATGGCTGATATGATTCTCATCCCCATTCTCCTGCCTTCTCCCCGTAACCCTTGATCCCTTATTGACCAAGAACCTATCTATCTCTGTCTTAAAGACAGTCAATGACCCGGCCTCCACAGCCCTCTGTGGCAAAGAGTTCCACAGATTCCCCACCCTCTGACTGAAGAAATTCCTCCTCATCTCAGTTTTAAAGGAGCGTCCCTTCACTCTGCGGCTGCGCCCTCGAGTTCTAGTCTCTCCCACCAGTGGAAACATCCTTTTAAAAGTTTACTTATTAGTCACAAGTAAGGCTTACATTAACACTGCAATTAAATTACTGTGAAATTCCCTTAGTCGCCACACTCTGGCGCCTGTTCGGGTCAATGCACCTAACCAGCTTGTCTTTCAGACTGTGGGAGGAAACTGGAGCGCCCGGAGGAAAGCCACGCAGACACGGGGAAAATGTGCAAACTCCACACAGACAGTGACCCGAGCCGAGAATCCAACCCCGGTCCCTGGCGCTGTGAGGCAGCAGTGCTAACCACTGTGCCACCGTGCTCTTCATGTCCACTCCATCCAGGCCTCTCAGTATTCTGTAAGTTTCAATCAGATGCCCCCTCGCGTTTGTAAACTCCGTCAAGTACAGACCCATGAAATAACCGTGATGGAAAAGTAGATCTATGTAGCTACAAGTTGTTGTAGCTACACAGAGTTATGTATCAGGGTTGTCAGCAGCACTGAGATAACCCAAGCAGTTGAGTTGGTAACCTAATCCTGCCCCAAAGTGTAGAGAAGACTATAGGGGATTAAGTGCACCAGAGGACAATTCAGTCAGCCTTTAGTATTTATGTACAGTGAAAGAAAGAATGATTAAAATCAACCTCCTAAAATGGACATATGATGTTACTGTGGAACAAGAAAAGAAAAATGAGCTGCTATGTTTGTTCTGGGTTAGGTTCTGTTCAGATAATTTTGCTTAAAGAGTAGGGTTGACTCTGTCTGGGATTCTATTCTGTGATATAATATCCTGCATACCTCTCTGAGAAGCCTCTTGGTTGCTCAGCTAATGATTTGCAGGCTGCTGACTCAAACACTATGAACTGATCGAGGTCTCCTGTGGTGTGGAAGGGAGTAATACAGCGCTGCACTGTCACTGCATGGTGCAGAGCTGAACATTTAGCTGTTTGTCAATGTGTTGAGGCGGTTGTGCGACCTCGCTAACGCACGCCAGCTCCCCTTTCACAATCCGGCCGTGTGTTACAACCTCTCACGGCGCCATGGCATTTCCAGGGATTCTCACTCCGGGGAATGCTATCCCGTGCTAACTTTGAGCCTTGCGCTTCGTTCTGTCATTGGCCTTGCGTGTGGTCACCTTTGGTGGGTCTTCCCAGCTTCTTGCCACTCTGGTGTGGAGATGCCGGCGCTGTACTGGGGTGGGCACAATAAGAAGCCTCACAACACCAAGTTAAAGTCCAACAGGTTTATTTGGAATCACGAGCTTTCACTCACCTGATGAAGGAGCAGCGCTCCGAAAGCTCGTGATTCCAAATAAACCTGTTGGACTTGAGCCTGGTGCTGTGAGACTTCTTATCTTGCCAACTCTGCCAGTGCAACCGCCTTGTTAGCAAAAAATGCCAACTGTGTTGTGTAGCCCAAAAGGAAATTACGTAGAAGAGCCATCTGTGGGAATACGATTAGCGAAGCTCTTGCTTAAGTCATACAGCATTTGTGTAGACTGAAGATTAAGTCCCAGCCAGACGTAGCACTTAGATTTGCACTTAGTTAGCACCTTGTTGCAGTTCTCAGAAACATCCCATAGCAATGCACGGTTATTTTTAAAAATTAATTTCCGGGATGTGGGGGTCGCTGGCTGGGCCAGCATTTATTGCCCATCCCTCACTGCCCTCCATTTCGGAGTGTCTTTTGAGAGCCAATCATTGCTGTGGATCTGGAGTTACATGTAGGCCAGGCCAGGCAAGGTCCTTCCCTAAATGACATTAGTGAATCAGATGGGTTTTAACAGCAATCAGCAATAGACATCAGTGGACATTTTAACTCCAGATTTTTTTTTTATTGAATTCAAATTTCACCATCTGGTGTGGTGGAGATTTGAACCCAGGTTCCCAGATCTTGCCTTGGGTCTCTGGGTTACTAGTCCAGTGACAAAACCACTCTGCCACTACCTCCCCCTGTTGCTGAAGTTGTACTCGCTTTAAGAGGGGGTGCCTTTCCTGAGGGCCACGGACCTTATGGATCGTCCCGTCAGGAAACTGAGCCAATCGGCAGGAGGGCGTGTACCACAGGTCAAGGAGGGACGCGCAGTTGGAGAAGGGAGTCGAGTTGAACAGTCGCATTTGTAATTCAGTCTGACCTTGTTGTGTGTGTATAATATATATATATTTCCTTATTTGCCAATAAGCCCTATTGTTGATTCAAGCCACATCAGATTGCCTCCGATCTATTACAGAAGCCCATTACTGTTATGTCAGCGGATGTACAGCTCTTGTGCATGGGCGGCACGATGGCACAGTGGTTAGCACTGCTGCCTCACAGT
Source organism: Mustelus asterias (assembly GCF_964213995.1). Classification (NCBI taxonomy): domain Eukaryota; kingdom Metazoa; phylum Chordata; class Chondrichthyes; order Carcharhiniformes; family Triakidae; genus Mustelus; species Mustelus asterias. The sequence continues at coordinate 16,610,210 of NC_135813.1, forward strand.
GCTAGGGACCCGAGTTCGATTCCCAGCTTGGGTCACTGTCTGTGTGGAGTTTGCATGTTCTCCCCGTGTTTGCGTGGGTTTCCTCCGGGTGCTCCGGTTTCCTCCCAAAGATGCGTGAGTTATGTGGATTGACCATGCTAAATTGCCCCTTAGTGTCAGGGGGACTGGCTAGGATAAATGTATGGGGATAGACCCTGGGTGGGAATGTGGTTGGTGCAGATCCGATGGGCCAAATGGTCCCCTTCGGCTGTGTAGGGATTCTATGATTCTGGAAGATCCCACAAAAGGGAATGTGTTGAAAGGTCAATCTGTCTTTTGGTCAAAGGGGAAATGTTGGCCTAAACGCAGGGAATATCCGAGCATTTCTTTAAACCAGAGGTTTGACAGCTACCTGAGCAGAAAGGTGGAGGCCTTGCTTCTACAAATTAACCAAAGGATGGCAACGCTGAGAGTGTAGCATTCCCACCAATATTGCAGAGGAGTACCAGCTTGAATGATACGGTCAGATCCTGCAGGTAGGCCTTAAACCCATAACCCTCTCTGAGAGAATGTTATCGACTGAGCCAAGCTGCCTTTCACTCTCGGATGATTTGCAGTGTATATATTGCATATGTAGGGGGCGATCTTGAGCTCATGCTGGAATGACGAAGGAGAGTCTAGATGCTGTGAAACCAGGAAATCGCGAATCTTGCCACGAGGTAGCAATTTCCAATTTTCACCGCCCTCCCCGCTGGCGATGTAATAAAGTTCACACCTACAAAGGTCGAGGGCCACATTTTAATGTATTTTAATCAATTTAAATATCACTAACAGCAAACTCCGCCCCACCCCCCACCACTATTGACCCCTCGCTGTAGTCATGTTGGCAAGGTTTACAACAGGTTTAGCCAGAGTCAACCTGTCCGGGGTGGGGAGTGTGTGTGTCCCCCCCGCTCCCCCACCCCACTGCCCCTTGGACCCTCTAAACTCAAGAGAATTGAAACCTATATTGTGTGATTTTGTTGAGGTGTTTAAAATGATTGAAGTGGCTTTGAAAAGGGAGACAAAGGTGTTATTTCTTCGCGCAAGGGAACCCAGAACAAGAGGCCATTTCGGAGTGAGATCAGGAACCATGTTTTCATAAACAGGACAATGGAAATTTGGAACTCAACCCTCCCCGCCCAAATGCTGAACCAATTGGAATCCATAGAATTTTGTTAGCTGGTGTGTTATGATGGCCACAGGGGAACATCAATAGATTTCCCCATGGGTCACATAGAATATGAGCTCCCCTATTAGGCGGTTGGAGGCTCATCCAACAGGGAAAGTGTAGCGGGGGCATTTAACACCAGCTGCCTCCATTCAGGCCGGCAGCCAATCGACTTGGGGCTGACTTGCGCTCTGTAGCCATTGAATGGTGTTGAGGGATCACTGCAAATAAAGTGGTGATTGGTGATGGAGGACTGGCCTCGGTAAGGTTATTATATTGTGTATTAAGGATATGGAGCAAAGGTGGGATTATTGGATGCCAGATATCTAATATCTCAGCCGTTATCTTAATGAATGGACAAGATGAGAGGTCTCACGACACCAGGTTATAATCCAACAGGTTTATTTGAAACCACAAGCTTTCGGAGCACTGCTCCTTCGTCAGGTGAAGTAAATGGTTGTAGAGGCTTGAGGGGCTGAATGGCCCACTCCTGTTTCTACACTCTCAGTGGCTGAATGATTTTTGGTTTCAAGGGAATCTGCACCAATCAGGAGACAAATATGGACTTTATTAAAACAATTGGGCATTAATACCTCACCAGTCCGCAGTGAAAGCAACGCCTGTTAGTTTAGTTTATTTATTAGTGTCACAAGTAAGCTTCCATTAACACTGCAGTGAAGTTACTGTGAAAATCCGCTAGTTGCCACACTCCGGCGCCTGTTCGGGTACACTGAGGGAGAATTTAGCATGGCCAATACACCTAACCAGCACGTCTTTCAGACTGTGGGAGGCAACCGAAGCACCCGGAGGAAACCCATGCAGACACCAGGAGAACATACAGATTCCGCACAGATAGTGACCCATGCCAGGAATCGAACCCAGGTCCCTGGAGCTGTGAGGCAGCAGTGCTAACCACTGTGCCACCGTGCCGCCCATTGTTACTACATGGAAATAACTTGGATTTTTCAGCCTTCCTCGCTTCTGGTGGTTGTGCGGCCTTTCGAATGGTTTTGCCCAGGTTTCTCACCAACCTTTGATTTGCCGAAACGACACATTGATGTTGAGTTAGTTGCCAGTCTAGGTCACTTCAGTGGTTACAGCACAGAAGGAGGCCAATCGCCACAATGTGTCTGTGCTGCCTATGGAATCTGAGCAAACCTCTTACAGAGGGCACAGCAGCCCTGCTATTCCCTAATGGGTGGTATGTGCCCGTCTGAATCAGCGGCCGGACTTTCACGGGCGCTCTGGTAAGTTGTATTGCTTCAGTCATTTAAACTCCTTCAACACTTTTCCAGCAGTGCTGCCTAAATCCAGACACTGCCACTCTTCATACTACCTCACTGAGAGATAGGAGAGCTGATAAGGAGAGCACTCTGTATCAGACCTCCAACTCCATTTTCAAGTTTGTTGATGACACCACCGTAGTGGGTCGGATCTCAAACAATGACGAGACAGAGTACAGGAATGAGATAGAGAATCTGGTGAACTGATGCAGTGACAATAATCTCTCCCTCAATGTCAGCAAAATGAAGGAGATTCCCTTCAGGAAGCGTAAAGGAGAACATGCCCCGTCTACATCAACGGGAACGAAGTAGAAATGGTCAAGAGCTTCAAGTTTTTAGGTGTCCAGATCACCAACAACCTGTCCTGGTCCCTCCATGTTATAGTTAAGAAAGCCCACCAACGCCTCTACTTTCTCAGAAGACCAAGGAAATTTGGCATGTCAGCAACGACTCTCACCAACTTTACAGATACACCATAGAAAGCATTCTTTCTAGTTGTATCACAGCTTGGTATGGCTCCTGCTCTGCCCAAGACCACAAGAAACTACAAAAGTTTGTGAATGTAGCCCAATCCATAACGCTGCTTGCCTGTAAAGCACACTTCCACTGGATGCTAGGTTCAGGCTTGTATTTCCAATGTAGAAGATCGAGGGCTGCATTATGATGCCCTCATTGTTTTCTGTGTATGGCGAAGGAGGTTGGCAGGTGCCAGGGGTATGTGATAGGACGGCATGCTTGTCGCGGGATCTGACCAGATTGGCAAATCCTAATTCTCCAAGCTCCTCTTGACATCCATTGACTCTATGTACACTTCCCGCTGCCTCAGCAAAGCAACCAGCATAATTAAACCCATACTTTCTTCCACCTTCTTCTGTCGGGAAAAAGATACAAAAGTCTGAGGACACATCCCAACTGACTCAAGAACTGCTTCTTTCCTGCTGCCATAAGACTTTTGAATGGACTTACTTTATATTAAATTGATCTTTCTGCACACCCTAGCTATGACTGTAACACTATATTCTGCACTCTCTTGTTTCCTTCTCTATGAAGGGGATGCTTTGTCTGTATAGCGCGCAAGAAGCAATACTTTTCACTGTATGTTAGTACATGTGACAATAATAAATCAAATCAAATTGCAATTATGTGAGTCTCTGTGTAGTTTGATTTGGAGATTTTGCTGGGTTTGTGTGTGTGTGTGCGCGTGCGTGCATGTGCCAGACACCAGACTGACTCAAATTGCTAAATTTAATGAATCCTCCTCGGTTGAGAGCCGCCATGACACATCAGTCTCGGCTAACATTGCCAGGTTCCCGGAGACACACTGTAGTTTGATGCCTTAAGTCCATGCTTGCTATAAATGGCACCATTGTTCCCAGTCACTGATTGTAATAGTGTGCCTTCTCCATGAGTGTATGAACATAGCGCTGTCTTTGGGACAATGTCGCTTGGCACTGAAGCAACCATTCAACAGATTTTGTCAACTGGGTGGACCTTCAACTCTTTGATCATCCTTCTGTTCACTGCCTCAGCATCGCTGAGTTGCGACCACTCGACTAATTCCACATGGAAGCCAACAACTATCAAAGATCAAGATAAGAACAAAATACTGCGGATGCTGGAATCCGAAACAAAAAGAGAAAATGCTGGAAAATCTCAGCAGGTCTGACAGCAGCTGTGGAGAGAGAGAATAGAGCCAACGTTGCAAGCCTGGATGACCCTTCTTCAGAGCTCAAACTATCAAAGATCATCCCATTAGGCTGGACTGGATTTGAGCTGCCAGCCCAGAGGCAGAGGATCATTGTTTTAGCCCAGTGTGATGCGGAGATGCCAGCGTTGGACTGGGGTGAGCACAGTAAGAATTCTCACAACACCAGGTTAAAGTCCAACAGGTTTATTTGGTAGCACGAGCTTTCGGAGTGACACTCACCTGAAGAAGGAGTGACACTCCGAAAGCTTGTGCTACCAAATGAACCTGTTGGACTTTAACCTGGTGTTGTGAGACTTCTTACTTAGCCCAGTGGCCCACAGAGCAAACCCCCAAATAGCCTCTGTTTGGCCATTGACACTCTAATGGACTTGACATTTGCAACTCCACACGAACATAAATCATGATTAACATTTTCATTGACACCCCGTGTGCAGAGGTGAACTGCTGAATATTTTCGCAGTCTGCGTGAGGAAGTCACTGAGTGTCTCAAAGTAGCACCAGATACAGACTGTATTTGTCGTGAACTCTTGCCCACAATTGAATTTCATAAAATCATAGAATCCCTACAGTGCAGAAGGCGGCCATTCAGCCCATCAAGCCTGCACTGACAACAATCCCACCCAAGCCCTTTCCCCGTAACATCACATATTTATGCTGCTAATCCACCTGACACTAAGGGGCAATTTAGCATGGCCAATCCACCTAACCCGCACATCTTTGGACTGTGGGAGGAAACCGGAGCACCCGGAGGAAACCCACGCAGACATGCAAGCTCCACACATATAGTCATCTGAGGCTGGAATTGAACCCCGGTCCCTGGCATTGTGAGGCAGCAGTGCTAACCATTGTGCCACCATGGATCAGACAGGTGGCACATTGGCCTGCACCCAGTGTGTTCTGGGCACTCTCAACGCGCACTCTTCCGTGAAATAGGAGCCAACATATTTTGTCTTAAAGGAGTGTGGTTCCCACGGTTAGGAAAATCCATGGAGATTTAAGAGAAACGAACCACAGATTAATAATATTCTGATGTGACTTCCTGTGCAATATAGGAATAGGTTTGATTTTGGGGAGGGGGTGTAATCTCCGCAAGTGCGTTTATTGTAAAGGAAAATATAGATCACATTGTTCGGAAATCTGGATTTTTTTGCAGGCATTAAAGAAGGCAAATGGTATGTTGGCCTTCATAGTGAGAGGGTTTGAGCATAGGGATAGGGATATTTTACTGCAATTGTACAGGACGTTGGTGAGGCCACATCTGGAGTATTGTGTGCAATTTTGGTGTTCTTAGCTGAGGAAGGATGTCCTTGATGTAGAGGGAGTACAGCGAAGGTTGACCAGGCTGATTCCTGGGATGGCAGGTCTGTCGTATGAGGAGAGACTAAATTGGTTAGGATTATATTCATTGGAGTTTAGAAGAGTGAGAGGGGATCTCACAGAAACTTATAAAATTCTAATAGGATTGGACAGGGTAGGTTCAGAAAGAATGTTCCCAATGGTGGGGGAGTCCAGAACTAGGGGTCATAGTTGAAGATAAGGGGTAAACCTTTTAGAACTGAGGTGAGGAGAAATTTCTTCACTCAGAGAGTGAATGTATGGAATTCACTCCCACAGAATGTAGCTGAGACCAAAATTTCAAGAAGAAATTAGAATAGAATAGAATCCCTACAGTACAAAAGGAGGCCATTTGGCCCATCAAGCCAGTACCAACAACAATCCCACACTAAACCCCACATATTTACCCTGCTAATCCCCCCAAAACTAGGGTTAATTTAGCATGGCCAATCAATCTAACCCACACATCTTTCAGACTGGGATGAAACCGGAGCATCTGGAGGAAACCCACGCAGACACGGGGAGAATGTGCAAACTCCACACAGACAGTGACCCAAGCTGGGGATCGAACCCAGGTCTCTGGCGCTGTGAGGCAGCAGTGCTAACCACTGTGTCACTGTGCCGCTCCATAGCTCTTTGGGCTCAGGGGATCAAGAGATATGGGGAGGGGGGGGGGAAGGGGGGGGATAAGGACGTTGAATTTGATGATCAGCCATGATCATAATGAATGGCGGAGCAGGCTCGAAGGGCCAAATGGCCTCCTCCTGCTTCTAGTTTCTATGATTTCCACCAATGATGCTGAGCAAGACTCAAGACCTAGATATTCTGTGCAGGAGGGGAACCGATATCTGTTTATTATCTGTATCATTTTTGGTGACCACCTTCCTCTATTATTAATGAATTGCCAGTGTATTTGGATGAATGGAGATGTTGGGGGGGGGGGGGGGGTCGGTGATCGATGCTGTTAAATGTCAGCATGCACAGAGGGAAAACATGGGGTGGGGGCAATAAGGTACTTGTACGGTTTTCATAAGGTTTTAGACGCCCTGATGAAATTAGCACAGAATGTTTTGCACCAAGATTTTCTGTTCTTTTCTTCTGTTTGCCTGTCTGTCTCTCTCTTCCTCTCTCTCGCTGACTTTGGATTATAAATTAATTTTTCAAATCTCTGCTTTGGCTGTCCCGAGGTAATGAGATTATTTCTGGTCTTTATCTGAAGGATCTGGTTTGGTGCTGTTAAAGGGCAGGAAATGTGATCACCACGTCAGAGGGACCGGGCATTTTACAGCCCTGCAATTTCAGCAGAAGTGCAACTACTTGCCGCATTTCATTGCGTTTCAGACATCACTCCGGACACTAAAGATCACAGCGGGCGGCTGATTAGAAATAAAAACGTCAGGACCAAGGCAGCGTTGTTGATTGAGAAAATTTCACTTTGTAGAGTGAGAGTTTCTCCAGAGCTCCGACTGTAAAGTACATTTTGCTTTGAGAATGGTGACAGATTGGGAGTTACACTGAGTAAAAACTCACCTGGGTTAATTATTTCCTCTCTGCTGTGGGGGTAAACTGTTCCTGAATTCCAGATGCAGTTTTTTTCTGGTCATACTGCCATTAACCATCACTGGCAAGGCAACACACTATCTGTCCATTCCTGTCTTTCTTTTTGTTCATCCAACTGTATGTCCAACTATCTATCTCCCTCTGTTGGTCTATACTTCTCTCCGTCATTCTCTGTCCCTCTCAGTTGGTCAATCGCTCTCTTTCCCCCTCCAACAGTCGGTTTCTCTTTTGATCTCTCTCTGTTGGTCTCTCAGTCTTTCTACCGTCCCTCTATCTCTCTCCCTCTTTTCCTATTTTTCTGTCTCCCTTTTCACCATTCTGTTTCTGACTCTATCCATCTCTGTTGCATGTTCTGTTCGTTTCAGTCTCTTGTTGATCTGTCTCTCTCTGTCCCTCTCAGTCTCTGGTCTGTCTCTCTGTCCGTCCCTCTCAGTCTCTGGTCTGTCTCTCTGTCCATCCCTCTCAGTCTCTAGTCTGTCTCTCTGTCCGTCCCTCTCAGTCTCTGGTCTGTCTCTCTGTCCGTCCCTCTCAGTCTCTGGTCTGTCTCTCTGTCTGTCCCTCTCAGTCTCTGGTCTGTCTCTCTGTCTGTCCCTCTCAGTCTCTAGTCTGTCTCTCTGTCCGTCCCTCTCAGTCTCTAGTCTGTCTCTCTGTCCGTCTCTCTCAGTCACTGGTCTGTCTCTCTGTCCATCCCTCTCAGTCTCTGGTCTGTCTCTGGGTAACTATTAGCACTGACCTACCCCAGCCTCCCATGGGTCTCCTCCAGCCCCACATGACCCCCTCCCTCCATAGGACTTCCCCCATCCCCTGACATCCCAGGATTACCCCCCCCCCCCACCCACCATCGCCCAGGCCCCAGCTCCCACCTCCACCCTGCCCCCCCCTCCCCCCAGTCCATTCCTGACCCCCCCCCCATTCCCCCAGGCTCGACTCCCAACTCTCCCATTCCCCCAGACTCGGCTCCTGACTCGCTATCACAGCGCCAGCGATGCGCTGATGGAGAGATGAGCAGAAGGTAATCCTGGAAGTACCGCGATGTGGTTGTTCACATCTGCCAGCTTCTGCAGTGTACGCTGCAGCTGCGAGGACTCTGGAGGAGAGTGGCGTGAAGTTCCAGACCTACACTGAATGAGTGTCTGCTTAATTTGTTTTTTATTCATTCGTGGGACATGGGCGTCGCCGGCTGTCCAGCACTTACTGCCCATCCCTAGTTGCCCTTGAGAAGGTGGTGGTGAGCTGCCGTCCGTGTGCTGTGGATTGGCACGCTGCCCTTCAACCCCATGTGGAAATAGCATGGCGGGTAACTCCATGCCCGCCTGCCTCAAGATTTGCTGAGCTCCTTGGAGAGACATCATTGAGTTGAATAGTGGAAGATCGGCGCGGGGCGGCAGGGTGGCACAGTGGTTAGCGCTGCTGCCTCACAGCGCCAGGGTCCCGGTTTGTATTCCGGACTCGGCTCACTGTCTGTGTGGAGTTTGCACGTTTCCCCCGCGTCTGCGGGGGTTTGCTCCAGTTTCCTCCCACAGTCCAAAGATGTGCACATTAGGTGGATTGGCCATGGTAAATTGCCCCTTAGTGTCAGGAGGATTAGCAGGGTAAATATGTGGGGTTACAGGAATAGGGCCTGGGTGGGATTGTGGTTGGTGCAGACTCAATGGGCTGAATGGCCTCCTTCTGCACTGTAGGGATTCTATTCTATTCTTCTATTCATCACACGTTGTCACTAGCCCTGCTACCCATAGAACCATAGAACCATAGAAAATTACAGCTCAGAAACAGGCCTTTTGGCCCTTCGTGTCTGTGCCGAACCATTTTTTGCCTAGTCCCACTGACCTGCACTTGGACCATATCCCTCCACACCCCTCTCATCCATGAACCCGTCCAAGTTTTTCTTAAATGTTAAAAGTGACCCCGCATTGACCACTTTATCCGGCAGCTCATTCCACACTCCCATCACTCTCTGCGTGAAGAAGCCCCCCCTAATATTCCCTTTAAACTTTTCTCCTTTCACCCTTAACCCATGCCCTCTGGTTTTTTTCTCCCCTCACCTCAGTGGAAAAAGCCTGCTTGCATTCACTCTATCTATACCCATCAAAATCTTATACACCTCTATCAAATCTCCCCTCAATCTTCTACGCTCCAGGGAATAAAGTCCCAACCTATTCAATCTCTCAATGGGAATCACAATGGGAATCACACTGACTTTCCCACATGCCACCGGACGTAAGGTGGGAATATTTTTGTCCCGGTGCTGCCAAAGGACTTTTGGCTGGCTCACCACAACCGCTGCGGCGGAGTCGGAAAATCCAGGTAATTGTCTCCAGAATGGGAAATCCCGCCCTGGTCTCAGCAGCTAGAATATGGCATCCCGGTTTCCCGTGTGCTAGGAAAGCCACATATCCACAAATTCCTCCCGTCAGAGGGTGAGAGAGATGCCCAAGCCCGTGCCCTGGTACTCTGATACTCCGTTAGAAGCACTTCATTGATGCCAGTCTCTGGGCTGTGTTCCTGGCCCACTTTCCCAGCGCTGCATGCACTCCCACATACGCAGCATCAGCCCAGTGGGCCACTTCTCACCCGTGTCGTGCGTTTCTCAATGATGCTGTGTTTAAACTGTCAGAGTGGGGAGCTGAATAACATCAGGCCAAATCAATCTTGTGCCAGGGCTGTGAGCTAACCCTTAATACTGTTGCGGAGTTGAGTAGAATGTTGGAGTTTGGAGTTTGTAAAATTATTTTTTAAAAATTGTAAAATGCTAAGGGGAGAAAGCATTTCATGGTTCTGTTTTTTTAAAAAAAGGTGTTTTCATTTCTGTACTGAAGAGATGCAGGTGCATGCAGTACACAGACTGAAACATTGCATCAGAGGCAAAAACAGCAGGGTTGCCTTGGTAACAGGCTTCAGGCACTTGAATGCTTTTGAAGTTTGCCCAGTCAGTTTAAACTAGGCATTTGAATAACAGCAGCCTATCAGATTTGAATTTGACGTTTTGGCAACCTGCAAAACCAGTCCTATTGTGGGGATGTTGCTATGTCATCAGGGGTAGAAGAGCCAGCTCCCAGCTCCAGAGCGCCAGCCAGCAACTGCCTCTGCCAGTGTAACAGCCACATTTGCGTCTTAAAAGAAAGCCTCATCTCGATAGTGAAGAAATCAGTAAAGAAGACAGAAGATTCCGAAAGATAAAACCTGGTTGTATTTTGAGAGTGGCTAATAATTCTATTTATTTTTGTTAATAAGTGGGAATTATATTTATCTAAACAGCATTCCATTCGAATAGTGTTTTATCCAGTTTGTTAATGAAATTTTCAAGACAAATCCCCAAGAGCTTCACAGACAAAATATCCGTGCTCCACAAACCGTGCATCTCGACCACACAGACACATGGTATCCAAGTTGTTAACAATTTCCAAAGCCTGTTGCCTCGCCTCCCGCACTGTCCAATTAATTTGTCGAATCTGTCGCAACGCACGCATCAACGCTGGTACTGAATACCACGATGCCATCTCACAGATCTCAACTCGCGCCGGATAATTTTGATACGCCATCCTATTATCACCGAACAACCGCGGTAAATCTCCTTCGTCCAATACCCACTCGACACTCGTCTCACACAGCACAATCACACTCTTCTGCAATAGAACCGCCAACATGCACAGCACAACTCTAAACCACACAACACACTCTCACTCCACACGTGCCACAAACCTTCCCACGCTTCGAACGTGAGTTGTTCAAGTGACCATTCCTCAGACTGCAATTGCCTAAATTGTAACCGCCGTTGAGCCACCCTCTGTCATCTGGGCGATCCCGATCGGCTCCGCATACTGTTTCACCGACTGATCCCATTGCGCACGATCAATATGCGCAAAACTCTGAATGGTTTCGTACAAAGCCTGCATCTCGTCCACGGATGTTCCATATAATTCCGCGGCGCAGTGGTTAGCACTGCTGCTTCACAGCTCCAAGGACCTGGGTTCGATTCCCGGCTCGCGTCACTGTCTGTGTGGAGTTTGCACATTCTCCTCGTGTCTGCATGGGTACCCTCCGGGTGCTCCGGTTTCCTCCCAAAGATGTGCGGGTTAGGTTGACTGGCCATGCTAAAATTGCCCCTTAGTGTCCTGAGATGTGTGGATTAGCGGGTAAAATATGTCGGGATATGGGGGTAGGGCCTGGGTGAGATTGTGGTCGGTGCAGACTCGATGGGCCAGATGGCCTCTTTCTGCACTGTAGGGTTTCTATGATTAATAGTTCAGTTAACCTGTTCAGTTTTAGTCAGATACATAAAGTGTTACTTGTTGCTTTATTTCAGAGAGAATCTCAGGTTGTTATTTTGATTTGACAACTAAAAGTTGCTGAAGCACGGGTAATAATACTCCTCACACATGTTTTAACATTCTGAAGGGAGGTACTTCTCATTGAGTGGTTGTGGGCTGGTTCTGAGAGAGGAGATCAACCTCCCCCTTTGTAACAATACGAAGCCATGGACTCTGTGCACTCAGGAATTGCCCAATGATCACATAGCTTCTGATTCTCTGTCGCTGGGCATGAAGTATCAGTCTGCTGTGGCAGGATTGTACTCCATAATGTCAATAACCTCTCTGACCTAGCTTAAATGGAAAAAACTCCCGTTTACAATTTTGTTTTATCATCACAAGTTGCAAAGATGACAGGATTAGCTCCAATAGAGGGTTTGCTTGATCCAGAACCATCTCCATTTCACCATTAGGCTTTCACGAAATGATTCCGATGTCTTGGCAGCCTGTACCCTCTGTGCAAGGAAATACATCCTGGCACATGTCCTACATTTGCCCTTTGCCACCTTTCCCTGTTGCCCAAACCTATCCAAAAGTCTTCTTTGAGATATACTGTGTCTAATTCATTGAATAACCCGTTCTCTGAGCATCTCCCCCACTAAACAACGCAATATTGCACTGAGGTCCCATGTCCAGTTGTGTCGTCCAGCCTTTCCCTCCGATGCTATCTAAATGACTTTTTGTCTCGTTATGCTCCAGGTCCTGTCATCCAGGAATGTCCAGGAGTTGGTTAGCTCAGTTGGCTGGATGGCTGGTTTGTGATGCAGAACGACACAAGCAGTGTGGGTTCAATTCCTGTCCTGGCTGAGGTTATTCATGAAGGCCCTGGCTTCTCAACCTTCCCTGAGGTATGGGGATCTTCAGGTTAAATCACCACCGGTCTGCTCTCTCCCCTTGAAGGGGAGAGCAGCTGATGGGACTATGGTGACTTTACCTTTGATGTGGAGATGCCGGCGTTGGACTGGGGTGAACACAGTAAGAAGTCTCACAACACCAGGTTAAAGTCCAACAGGTTTATTTGGTAGCAAATACCATAAGCTTTCGGAGCGCTGCTTTCCACAGTGGAAATTTCCACTCCATCTGATGAAGGAGCAGTGCTCCGAAAGCTTATGGTATTTGCTACCAAATAAACCTGTTGAACTTTAACCTGGTGTTGTGAGACTTCTTACTGACTTTACCTTTACCAGGGATGTACTCATTTCTCTGGGTAAGGCTTAGTTATCAGCTATACAGTTTCATAGTATTATGGAGAATTCCTCAATGCAGGAATGGGCCATTGGGTCTATATGAATGTTTATGCTCCTCTCACCTTCCCCCAGGATGTCCGCCTGTTCCCTCTGCTTTCTTGTATTTACCCAGCTTCCCCTTAAATGCATCCATGATATTCACCTCAACTACTGCTTGTGGTAGCGAGTTCCACATTCATAGAATCATAGAATAGAACCCCGACAGTACAGAAGGGGGCCATTCGGCCCATTGAGTCTGCACCGATCACAATCCCATCCAGGTCCTATTCCTGTAACCCCACATATTTACCCTGCTAATCCCCTGACACTAGGGTCAATTTATCACGGCCAATCAACCTACGCAGCACATCTTTGGATTGTGGGAGGAAACTGGAGCACCCGGGGGAAACCTGCGCAGACACGGGGAGAACGGGCAAACTTCACACAGACAGTGACCCGAGGCCAGGATTGAACCCGGGTCTCTGGCACTGTGAGGCGGCAGTGCTAACCACAACCACCTCATTCTAACCACACTCTGGGTAGAAGAGGTTTCACCTGAATTTCTTAGTGGATTTATCAATGTCTACTTCCTATTCATTGCCTCGGCTTATGGACTCTCCCACAGATGGAAACATCCTCCCTACATTCACCCGATTGAATGCCTTCATCATGTTAAAGACTTCATCGTGACCTCCATGGGTTCAAACTCACCTGAAATGGTGAGGTATCCCAGCATGCTTTGTTTATTATGGTTTGGTTGGTAAAGGGAGACAGTTCAATCCTGTCAGGCCTGACTGTTTACAGGACTCACCACTCGGCCTTTTAATTAAGATCAAGCGTCGGACCGAGCCCAGCCCAAATACCTAATGTATTTAAAGCTAATGGTATTTGCTACCAAATAAACCTGTTGGACTTTAATCTGGTGTTGTTAAAACTCTTACTGTGTTCACCTCAGTGCACCACCATGCTGCCACCTCTGTACACCACCTCTGCTGGATCTGTCCTGCTGGTGGGACAGGACATCCCCAGGGATGATGGTGGTTGGTACATTATCGGTAAGATATGAGTATGACTATGTCAGGATGTTTGACTAACCTCAAGCCTCCAGACGTTAGTAAGGAGGACTTTGTTGTGTTTGCTGTTGTTCCTTTACCAGTGCCTAAGGAATGTTTGAGACACTTTCTATGGACACTTTTCTGAGTTTTCTGGTAGTGAGTCTGGCTGGCTATTGGCTGAGGGTGGGATCTTCAGTCCCCCCTCCCCGATGCGTGTGACATTTTGCGTGGCTCTCCATCGCACTAATCCCTTTATTTCCTGGCTGATGTAATGTGAGATATTTTGGCAGTTGAATAATGCACCAGCCTACATAAATACAGCTATTTCTTTTCAAGTGCATTTACAATTCATGTTGTTGTCTAACAGTTTAACTGACAAATTACTTTGTGAATGTTTCCTCTTTACACAAAAAAAACCGGTACGAGGATAGCGTGAGAATAAATATTTGCCATTCACAGCTGCTGAAGTTCCCTTTCTCTCTTATGGTGCAACTCTCGGACGTGTGTGGAGGAGGGGGTCAGTTTAGCTCAGTTGGCTGGACGGCTGGTGGGTGACGCCACCAGCTGTGGGTTCAATTCCTGTACCAGCTGAGGTTATTCAAGGCCTTGCCCCTCGCCTGAGGTGTGGTGATCCTCAGGTTAAATTGCCACAAATCAGCCCTCTGTCCCTCAAAGGGGAGAGAGCAGCCTCTGGGACTGTGGCGACATTTACATTTCTTTTTACTTTGCTGAAGATAACATGTACAACACACGAGTGGCACACCGGGCATCTTATGGTGTACAATGTGCTGGAGAATACATGTTACGTGCTAATAACCCATAGGTCCAGGCTCCAATAACATGGAGAAAAATGCACCTCAGGGTGCGGTTGCTCTTCTGATTAGGGAGGCAATGGCCACTTGACTATTAATCCAGAAACTCAGCTAATGTTCTGGGGACCCGGGTTCGAATCCCGCCACGGCGGATGGTGGGATTTGGATTCAATAAAAAATATCTGGAATTAAGAATCTACTGATGACCATGAAACCATTGTTGATTATTGGAAAAACCCATCTGGTTCACTAATGTCCTTTAGGGAAGGAAATCTGCTGTCCTTACCTGGTCTGACCTACATGTGACTCCAGAACCACAGCAATGTGGTTGACTCTTGGGCGACAAGGGATGGGCAATAAATGCTGGCCCAGCCAGCGAAGCCCATGTCCCACAAATGAATTTTTAAAAAGCGACCTAGTCTCTCAAAAAAAGCTAAGATTAGTCAGAAAGTCCTAATGCCAATGGGTTTCCCTGAGTTACAAGTGTTGATATTATGAATTGATGGTCACTCTGAACCCAGTGATAGGAACCAAAAGAGAAAATGCTGGAAAATCTCAGCAGGTCTGGCAGCATCTGTAAGGAGAGAAAAGAGCTGATGTTTCGAGTCCAGATGACCCTTTGTCAAAGCTAAAAGACATAGAAAGTGATAAGTATGTCCGCCCCGAAGTGATGAACACCCACTCCTCGATTCGGGGTACTTTAATTTGAATCGTCTGCCAATTCGAGATAACGCAACCCAAACACTACCCCATGTGCTGCTATTAATGTCCATTCTTTCATTCAAATTCCTGTCTCATTAATTATTTAAAGCAAAGGATGGTTGAATTACCAGGGGCAGATTGCTCTGTTTTTCAGATGGTTTGCCAGTCTGAGGGACATGCTTGCCATATCTGAAATTATTTTTGCATTGTTCTTTGCGGTGTCATGTTGGCGGATGGGAGGGTGCTGGGGGTCTGGGGGTGGTGCTAGTGTTGGCGGGGGAGGGTGGGTGACAATGCTTGGGGACAGGGAGCACTGTCATTTCTGGGGGTCGATACTGGCTGAGGAACACTCATAATGTTCAAGCTTGCTTTACAAGCTATGCATACTCCTGCTGTCTCAGTGGTGTGTGTTGTGTGTGCAGGTCAATTCATGGTGGCACGGTGGCACAGTGGTTAGCACTGCTGCCTCACAGCGCCAGGGATCCGGGTTCAATTCCGGCCTTGGGTCACTGTCTGTGTGGAGTTTGCACATTCTCCCTGTGTCTGTGTGGGTTTTCTCCGGGTGCTCCGGTTTCCTCCCACAGTCCAAAGGTGTGGAGGATAAATTAATCCTTAGTGTCCCAAGGTGGGTAGGTTAGGGGGATTAGCGGGGTAAATACATGGGGTTAAGGGAAAGGGTGGGATCCTCTGTCCGAGAGTCAGTGCAGATGCGATGGGCCGAATGGCCTCCTCCTGTACTGTCGGCCCAACTTGTCCATGCTGCCCAGTTTTTACCACTAAGCTCGTCCCAATTGCCCACGTTTGGCCCATATCCCCCTATACCCTCCTTACCCATGTAACTGTCTAAACACTTCTTAAAAGACAACATTTTACCTGCCTCTACTACTGCCTCTGACAGCTTGCTCCACCTTCTGCGTGAAAAAATTGCCCCTCTGGACCCTTTTGTGTCTCTCCCCTTTCACCGTAAACCTATGCCCTCTAGTTTTAGACTCCTCCACTTCAGGAAAAGATATTCACTATCTACCTTATCTGTGCCCCTCATTGTTTTATAGATCTCTATAAGATCACCCCTCAGCCTCCTACACTCCAGGGAAAAGAGTCCCAGCCTATCCAGCCATTCCTCATAACTCAAACCATCAAGTCCCAGTAGCATCCTAGCAAATCTTTTCTGCACTATTTCTAGTTTAATGATATCCTTTCTATAATAGGGTGACCAGAACTGTACACAGTATTCCAAGTGTGGCCTTACCAATGTCTTGTACAACTTCAACAAGACATCCCAACTCCTGTATTCGATGTTCTGACCAATGAAACCAAGCATACCGAATGCCTTCTTCACCACTCTGTCCACCTGTGACTCCACTTTCAAGGAGCTATGAACCTGTACCCCTAGCTCTCTTTGTTCTGTAACTCTCCCCAACACCCTACCATTAACTGAGTAAGTCCTGCCCTAGTTCAATCTACCAAAATGCATCACCTCGGATTTAGCTAAATTAAACTTCACCTGCCAGTGGACCCAGTATCGATCGCTGAAGCACACCGCTGGTCACAGGCCTCCAGTTTGGAAAATAACCCTCCACAGCCACCCTCTGTCTTCTGTCATCAAGCCAGTTTTGTATCCAATTGGCTACCTCACCCTGGATTATAATGGACGGGGGCAGATTTGTAGGGCAAGTGATGAGGACAGGCAGAAGGGTGCGGAGCTGCCTCATGAGATTGAAGATAGATCGCAGAGCTGTGGATATTTCGCAGGGCGGAGTTGGTGAGCTGGCAAGGGGAGTATTGGCAGAGTGGATGGAGAGACGTGAGGGATCCAGCAGTGGGAGTGCAGACAGTTAATGTTCTGGAGCTGGAAGTGAAGCTGCATTGTCGATGGACTTGAGGGGGTTTTTGAATCTCAGCACAGACCACCAGGGTCAACCTGCGGGTGACAAAATGAGTTTTGTGTGCTGAGAAATCTCTGGCAGGGATAGAACTTGCACCGGCTGTGCTGCCAACCCTGAGCTAAAGCAAAGCCTGGCAATGAGAAAGAGTGTGTGAGGAGGAGCGGGAGGAGTAAGCTGTTCCAGCAAGGGAAACAAAGCAGGAGCTGAACTCAGCTTTGCCAATTCAAACGCTTGCCAATTTGCCATTGTCGGAGCTGTGGTATCCAGGCAGTAAGCAGCCCGTGTGATTTCTATCTGTCCTCTGACGGAGACCACTTCCACCCCCATTCCTTAAGTCAGAACAAAATCAACAGCTTAATTTTAATTAGAAAAGCATTCGGAGCCTAATCCTCTGTGGTGCGTGGAAAAGACTTCAGAAACATCAGCTCCTCTTATTCCAAAGCAGCACTGGGAGCCGCTGATAAGGGACTTGTGTGAAGCTCATTCCTATTGGTTTTCTCAAAGCACAGTGAGTGCTGAGCAACACTCTTATGTGTTTGATTACTGCTGCGTTCATGAGAGAGTGATCCATCCCACAGTGCTGTCCCATCTCCGTGACACCCACTCTCAGAAATTCAGTAACCTGTAGGGCAGTGTCACAGCATGTTGCAGAACGAGTTATCATCCCCCTCCTGCCTGGACCAGTAACTCACCAACACGGCCAACCCAGACCCTGGTGTAGTGTCAGTGGGACCCATGGTGTGGACAAGGGTTAGAATCATAGAATCCTACAGTGCAGAAAGCGGCCATTCGGCCCATCGAGCCTGCACCAACCACAATCGCACCCAGGCCCTATCCACATATCCCTACATATTTACCCACTAACCCCTCTAACCTATGCGTCCCGGGACACTAAGGGGCAATTTAGAATGGCCAATCAACCTAGCCTGTACATCTTTGGACTGTGGGAGGAAACCGGAGCACCTGGAGGAAACCCATGCAGACACGGGGAGGATGTGCAAACTCCACACAGACAGCGACCCGAGCCGGGATTCGAACCCAGGTCCCTGGAGCTGTGAAGCAGCAGTGCTAACCACTGTGCTACCGTGCCGTCCCGTGCAGGGTGCCGTACCATGCAAGGTGGCATTGCAGCCTCTTGGGGGGACGGGGTGGTATTTGCACTTGGTGGACCACACGACCCCCCCCAGTTGGAGAACCTTGTGATAATGAGGGCCTCTCTCGCTGCCCTGCCCTACTGGACCCTTGCCCCTGCCGTCTGTCCTCCATCCCCCAGCTCTTCCTCCTCCTCCTCATCCTCCTGGGCCTCCTCCTCTCCAGAGGCATCCACCTACACGCCCTCCTACTCCCCTTCCTCCTCCAGCAAGTCTCCCCGCTGCTGTGCCAGGTTATGGAGCGCACAGCAGATCACACTAATGCGGGAGACTCTCAGGTGGCCGTACAGGAGGGTTTGAAGTTACGGGTTCCATGCCTTATCGCTGATGGGCGATTTGTCCGCCCGCCATCATGATAAAAGCTGCTCCAGTGCACAGCTAGCGAACCAGGAAACAATCTTCACCCAGGTGCTCCCCCTTGGAACTACACTGGCATCAAGCTGGCACTACCCCGGCACTATCTGGGCACCACTCCCCCCACCCCCGAAATGGTGCACACCCCAGAGTCCCCTGGGACTACTGCTTGCCAAGTGCACACCATCTGAGCCCAGTCGCGTTTTATACTGTCTTGACATCGTGTCACCATGGATGGATCTTTTGACGTGGGTGGGACGGGGGGATGAAGCTGGCATAAGGACATGATAATTATATGTTAATTTATGAGAATGAGGTTCCTGACATTGACAGGCAGGGGGGGAGGGGGCGGTGGGGGAAACGATCGCTTCCTGGGTCGACGTCATCGGGAAGCGTGACTTTGACCTTGTTATGGTATTTTTCACTTGCATCGCCAAACCCGCCCAGTCTGGACGGGAGCGGGAAATCACGGCTCTTATGGCATGTCGATTCGTTGAATTGATAAAGATTGGTTGGTGTGATTAGCCAACAATTCTAATATTATCATATCATGTACGACACGATAGCACAGTGGTTAGCACTGCTGCTTCACAGCTCCAGGGACCTGGGTTCGATTCCCGGCTTGGGTCACTGTCTGTGTGGAGTTTGCACATTCTCCTCGTGTCTGCGTGGGTTTCCTCCGGGTGCTCCGGTTTCCTCCCACAGTCCAAAGATGTGCGGGTTAGGTTGATTGACCATGCTAAAAATTGCTCCTTAGTGTCCTGAGATGCGTAGGTTAGGGGAATTAGCGGGTAAATATGTAGGGATATGGGGGTAGGGCCTGGGTGGGAATGTGGTCAGTGCAGACTCGATGGGCCAAATGGCCTCTTTCTGCACTGTAGGGTTTCTATGTTTTATGTGACGACCAGGACAGTAGAAGGGAAATGGGTTGGACCTTGGTCTTTGTTCCATTGAGAAAGTGTCTAGGCAATTCATCAAAGAATCTGCGACTGGGTTGGTCCTGTAATGCAGAAATCTACCAATCAGGATGCTTGTTATAAATGGAGTTCAGTGTAGATGGATGTTTTCATTCAAAGTGAGCGGTGGTGTATTTACGTCTGCGATTAAGATGCTTGACTTCCTCCCTGCGCTGCTGTGCAAACTATTCTGTGGAAGGATGCAATCAGTGTCTGTTACCGCACTCGAGTGGGGCACGAGCAAAGTGTTATTGGGTGTTTGGTGTAATTGTCAGCAATATCTTTGGAGTTTGAATTGATTTGGAAGTCCATTGGATCAAGAGTCGATGGCCAAGATTCTGCTGGAAAAGTAGCAATATGTGAATGATGCATGGTGTTCTTAATATGAAAGTTATGGCAAGGAAGGGATACTGTGAGTTGTGAATCGCTGGAATAATTCATGCCTCCCCGTCATTCGCTTTGGGAAAATATCAGGTCAGTTTTAACCTCGCCTAGAGTTTTGTGAAGTTGCTGCATTTGCACATTAATCACCCATTAAACTCTCCACGGAAAGTCTCTGGTAATTGATAGCAGAAGTAGCCAGGTAACAACATGATAATTGTTAGTGACAGCTGCTCAACCTCTCTAGCCCTGAAAGTGAACAGACTAAAGTCAGGATTTTGTTGAGGTGGGCGCAAGTTCCCACGAGAGGCCATAAACTAGAATCCCGCTGACAAGATCTCGTCCCTGCACCCCTCTCCCTCAGCAACGTAATACAGTCCACGTCCAGGAAGGTTGACAATGTCAATTAAACACATTATCATGTCATTAACGGGTATCGTTCCCCTGGAATTTGGATTTCCCTTTCGGGAAGGGCTGTTACAGCTCTGGAACAATGTGAACCATGCCGAGACAGCGGGCCAGGGGGATCTTCTGATCTCGCTGACAGCGAACACACCTTCCGCGCCCCCCCCCCACCTCCAGCCCCCCCCCCCCACCTCCAACCGCCCCCCCCCCCCACCTCCAACCGCCCCCCCCCCCCACCTCCAACCCCCCTACTGCATGTTCCTCTAAGGCTAAGGGTGCAAACAACCCTAGTGACAGGGGTGAGACTGGATTAACCGGCCAATCCGACGTGCCCCGTGGGGACGGAGGGGGAATCCAACTCAACGACTCTCTGAATGTTTCTCCTTCCAGTACATATCCAGATTCCTTTTCATGTTTGATATTGTATCTGCTTCCACCAGCTTTTCAACCTGAAGACTCCAGATCATAATAAACTGCTGTGCAAAAGCAAAGGCTGGAATTTTACTGTCCCACTCGCCATGGGAATCGGAGCGGACGAGGGGCAGACCATGGAAAGGTCTGTTGACCTTGGGCAAGATTTTACAATTTCTGGTTGAGCGAAGCCGTAAAATCCCACCCAAAGCCTCCTCAGCTTTTTGATTTGATTTATTATTGTCACGTGTTAGTATACAGTGAAAAGTATTGTTTCTTGTGTGCTATACAAAGCATACCGTTCATAGAGAAGGAAATGAGACAGTGCAGAATGTAGTGTTACAGTCACAGCTAGATTGTAGAGAACTTAATGCGAGGTAGGTCCATTCAAAAGTCTGATGGCAGCAGGGAAGAAGCTGTTCTTGAGTCGGTTGTTACGTGACCTCAGACTTTTGTTGACGGAAGAAGGTGGAAGAGAGAATGTCCGGGGTGTGTGGGGTCTTTGATTACGCTGGCTGCTTTGCTGAGGCAGTGGGAAGTGTAGACAGAGGCAATGGATGGGAGGCTGGTTTGCGTGATGGATTGGGCTACATTCATGACCTCCACTTCCTTTACCAATGACCTTAAATCTCTGTCCTCTAACAGACCTTTCTGCTACTGGAATTGAAGGTTCCTTTTTTATGATGCAGGCACTGTTCGTCCCTGTACGTGTTCAAATGCTGGAGGCCGGGCTATTAAATGGTTAAGGTGGCTCGATGTTTAAACTGGCACATGGTTTTCAGTAATGGGCCCACGTCCAAGCTACGGAAGCACCAACACTGAACCGTACCAATTTCCGAATGACATTTCCACAACAGATCACCTCGATAATTGACTTAGTTAGAAAGATTAGTGAGGATGCTTCCTGTTGCTCATACCCACAGAGGGTTGTGTTTGAAGAGGGCAGTGTAACCCTTTGCAGCTTGGACACTATTCTGAGTTTCCACTTGGTTGAAGACGAACAGTGTTGCCTCGTGTGTTCTCTTATTGTAATATCAGCGTCCCAAAGTTTGGGAGGTTCATGGCATTATTGATCCATGAGATAGGATCGACCCAGCAGCCTATCAATAACTTTTTAAAAATTCATTCATGGAACATGGGCATCGCTGGCTGGGCCAGCATTTATTGTCCATTCCTAGTTGTCCGAGGACAGTTGAGAGTCAACCACATTGCTGTGGCTCTGGAGTCGCATGTAGGCCAGACCGGGTAAGGACGGCAGATTTCCTTCCCTAAAGGACATTAGTGAACCAGATGGGTTTTTCCGACAATCGACAATGGTTTCATGGTCAACAGTAGATTCTTGATTCCGGATATTTTTAATTGAATTCAAATTCCATCAGCTGCCGTGGTGGAATTCGAACCCGAGTCCCCAGAACATGAGCAGAGTTTCTGGATTACTCAACTAGCGATAATACCACTCGGCCATCACCTCCCCTATCTATCTCCTGGATCTATAATACTGTCCTTCATGGGCTGAGGGTGTCACTGGCTTGGCTACTACTTATCGCCTATCCCTAGTTGCCCTTGAGAAGGTAGTGGTGAGCTGCCTTCTTGAACCATTGCAGCCCATGTAGTTTAGGTACGTCCACAGTGCTGTTAGGGAGGGAGTTCCAGGATTTTGACCCAACAACAGTGAAGGAACGGTGATATATTTCCAAGTCAGGGTAGTGGGTGGCTTGAAGGTGAATCTGCAGATGGTATAAAGAAGTTTTGCTATGATTTAGCATGCATTCTGTAGTTGTTATTAGTTATAGTTGTAGTTCCTTTCTGGTTTAGCACTAATTATGGTTATAGGTTAGCTGTGATCGCACAATATTTGTAATCTTGTTTCTTTTAGGTATGGTAAGTTATGATTTGAGAGAGCGCTCAAAATCATGTTTAGTTACAGGTGTAGTTTTGTACTGGTTTAACACTAATTACAGTTGTAGTTTAGTTATGGTTTAGCACCAGTTACAGTTGTTTTGCACTGGTTGAACACTAATTACAGTTGTAATTTAGTTATGGTTTAGGATTAGTTAACAGTTGTAGTTTTGTACTTGTTTAACACTAGTTACAGTTGTAATTTAGTTATGGTTTAGGACTAGTTACAGTTGTAGTTTAGTACTGGTTTAATGCTAGTTACAGTTGTAATTTAGTTATGGTTTAGGACTAGTTACAGTTGTAGTTTAGTACTGGTTTAATGCTAGTTACAGTTGTAATTTAGTTATGGTTTAGGACTAGTTACAGTTGTAGTTTAGTACTGGTTTAATGCTAGTTACAGTTGTAATTTAGTTATGGTTTAGCACTAGTTACAGTTGTTTTGCACTGGTTGAACACTAATTACAGTTGTAATTTAGTTATGGTTTAGCACTGGATGCAGTTGTAGTTTTGGACTGGTTCAGCATTGGTTACAGTTGTAGTCTAGTTATGGTTTAGCACAGATTATGGCTGTAGTTTCCGAATGGTTTAGCCCTGGTTATGACGGTAGTTTTATACTTCTAGTCATGGTGCACAGTAGAAGCTTTTCTTTAAGCCGTTACCAACAATGCAACAATGCTCACCGTCCATTGTCCTAGTACGTGTCAGAGAAGTGTTGAGATATTGCCTAATTTTCCATTCCTTTTTTAGTAGTCACGGCAAAGGGCCAGCACAGTGGCTGGCACCGCTGCCTCAGAGCTCAGGGACCCGGGTTCAATTCTGGCCTTGGGTGATTGTGTGGAGTTTGCACATTCTCCCCGTGTCTGCGTGGGTTTCCTCCAGGTGCTCCGGTTTCCTCCCACAGTCCAAAGATGTACAGATAGGTGGATTAGCCATGGTAAATGCACGGGGTTACAGGGGATGGGGTGCAGGGGAGGGCCAGGTTAGGAGAATCAGTGCAGGCTTGATGGGCCAAACGGCCTCCTTCTGCACTGTAGGGATTCTGTGGCTCTAAGGATCCCAGTTCCTTACTAGGCTACCCAGCCTTTGATCAGGAAAATGCTTTGCCATCCGGCTGTTGTCTCGGGGCAACCTTTCAGGATTCTCAAACTCTGCGTTCTTCAAATGTTTAATTGTATTTGCTGCGTGATTAGGGTAATTATAGCGCGTGCTGACTGCTGATAACTTAACTTGCTTGGAGCTACAATTAACATAGCTGTGAAAGTAGCTGAATGAAAATAAGCATCTTTGCCTGCTCGGTATGCAGATCAGAATCGTGAGGCGTAAATCTCTTTTACATGGCTAATTAAAATTCTGCACCTTTCAGGAGATTTCCACAGCAATTTTGTTCGGCTTTAGTCTTTACTTCATGGGTGAGTGGTACATGCTCTTGCACTTTTAGTACTGGAGCAGGGATGTCTTGTTGCAATTATACAGAGCCTTGGTGAGGCCACACCTGGAATATTGTGCACAGTTTCGGTCTCCTTATCTGAGGAAGGATGTTCTTGCTCCAGAGGGAGTGCAGAGAAAGTTTTACCAGACTGATTCCTAGGATGGTGCCACTGACATATCAGGAGAGATTGAGTCGGTTTAGGATTGTATTCCCTGGGATTGAGAGAAATGAGGGGGGAATCACATAGAAACCTATAGAATTCTAACAAGACTACACAGGGTAGATGCAGGAAGGATGTTCCCGATGGTTGGAGTGCCCAGAACCAGGGGTCACAGTCTGAGGATACAGTTTAGGGCAGAGATGAGGAGAAATTTCTTCGCAAGGATCTACAAAAGGTCGTGAATGTAGCCCAATCCATCACGCAAACCTGCCTCCCATCCATTGACTCTGTCGACACTTCCCACTGCCTCGGCAAAGCAGCCAGCATAATTAAGGACCCCACGCACCCCGGACATTCTGTCTTCCACCATCTTCCTTCGGGAAAAAGATACAGAAGTCTGAGGTCACGAACTAACCGACTCAAGAACAGCTTCTTCCCTGCTGCTGTCAGACTTTTGAATGGACCTACCTTGCATTAAGTTGATCATTCTCTACACCCTGGCTATGACTGTAACACTACATTCTGCACTCTCTCCTTTCCTTCTCTATGAACGGAATGTTTTGTCTGTATAGCGCTCAAGAAACAATACTTTTCACTGTATGCTAATACATGTGACAATAATAAATCAAATCAAATCAAATCCAGAAGTGGTAAGCCTATGGAATTTGCAGCCACAGTAAGTAGTTGAGGCCAAAACATTAAATGTTTTCAAGAGGCAGTTAGATCTAGCTCTAGAGGCGAAGGGGACCAAAGGATATGGGGGGAAGGCGGGATCAGGTTATTGAGTTGGATGATCAGCCATGATCATAATGAATGGCGGAGCAGGCTCGAAGGGCTGAATGGCCAACTCCTGCTCCTATTTTCTATGTTTCTATGTCTGTTACAAGGAACAGCTTTGGTCTCATGTTATTCGTGGTGTCAACATCATTTTAGATGCTGGCTTATGGCAGCTACCTCTAACATTCTGTCGGTGAATTCAGTGGATAAACGGTGAGATGAATTTTACTGGACAAGGACTAGTGATCGATGAGGTCAGTAATAACCCCACAGACTGGGATGGGCTATTTAAACATTTAAGAGACACTTGGGGAAACTGTGGTGTTATCGTGTTAGGAGGTATGCGTTTGTAATGTTTCACTCTGCAAATAAATGTTAGACTGAATAAAGATTGGCTCCAGTGCAATCTTTCACAGAGGGAGTGCAGAGAAAGTTTAACCAGACTGATTCCTGGGATGGCGGCACTGACGTATGGGGAGAGATTGAGTCGGTTAGGATTGTATTGACTGGGATCCAGGAGAATGAGGGGGAATCACATAGAAACCTACAACATTTCACAAACTGGCTTTCCAGGATACGGAGATGCCGGCGTTGGACTGGGGTGAACACAGTAAGAGTTTTAACAACACCAGGTTAAAGTCCAACAGGTTTATTTGGTAGCAAATACCATTCGCTTTCGGAGCGCTGCTCCTTCGTCAGATAGAGTGGAAATGTCCATTTCCACTCCATCTGACGAAGGAGCAGCGCTCCGAAAGCTAATGGTATTTGCTACCAAATAAACCTGTTGGACTTTTACCTGGTGTTGTTAAAACTCTAACTGTTTCCAGGATACAACAGGAAGAACTTATATCGATACAGCACCTTTCACACTTCAGAAGGAAGTGCCTCAAAGCCAGTGAAATGTAGTCAGTGCGACAATGTACCAAAACACGGCGGCCAATTTTGCCCCATGTGATGATGTAGCCAGGCTAATGAGGTTGGCTTGCTGGAGTATTAACCAGCTGCTGAGTCCTAATTGATGGTTAAATCAGGGAACCTCATGCTCCCTATTGGAAGCAGGTGTGTCAGACTCCCAGCCTGCGTTCAGCAGGGAGCAACTGGAGAGCTGGCTGTGTGCAGATGTATGGTGCAAATAAAGGAACTTGGTGACGGGACTTTCGCCTCCGTGGAGTTGTTACACACAGCAAGGCCTCGACAAATAAAAGTGAGACAAATGACCAGATAGTGTTTTTGCTGACATTGGTTGAGGGAATAAATGTTGGTAAGGCCACCAGCAGAGAGATACCCATCACTGAATAATGCCACTTGAAGTACCTGGCTGAAGATTGAATAGATTGGAGCTGTGCATAGCCTTTATTGTAAATTAAATATCGTTTGCGGTAAAAAAACAAAAGACTTTGAGAAGTCGGAGGGATTTCCACCCCCAATTAGATTTGTTCCCTTTAGTCAGTAAGCTGACATCTTTATGCTTGATCCGTGTTAGAAATATGTATGTATGTACAAGCGTCAATGTATGTTTGTGTCTGTGCATGCATGGTGTGTGTCTGTGTAAAGTTTAAAGTTTATGTATTAGTGTCACAAGTTAACACTGCAGTGAAGTTACTATGAAAATCCCCTAATCGGCACATTCCGGCGCCTGTTCGGGTACATTGAGGGAGAATTTAGCACCTAACCAGCACATCTCTGGACTGTGGGAGGAAACCGGAGCACCCGGAGGAAACCCACGCAGGCACGGGGAGAACGTGCAGACTCCACACAGACAGTGACCCAAGATGGGAATCGAACCCGGGTCCCTGGCGCTGTGAGGCAGCAGTGCTAACCACTGTGCCACCATGCCACCCACAGTCGAGGTTTGCAAAGTGATTTTGGTTTGAAATGGCAGTTTAATTAATGTTGCGCGTGCTTTATATTTCTCCACCAAGGATCCCTTGGTGCACAGAAATGCCCCAGTTAGCATGGAACAAATAAGAAAGTGACTTGATCCAGTATTCCTTTATTACTTGTCCCTCAGTCCCGACTGATTGCTTCTGTTTCTCAGAAGTTGCCTGAGTGTCTGATGATCCATTCACATTTAACCTACACCATGCTGATATTACCCCAGTCGTCCTGATTCACACAGCACTTAGATGATTTACTTGCTTTGATGTTGCAGAAATGTATCTGTCGTTAAGTTAATCGTGTGAAAGAACAACTCAGGCAGTGGGAGGTTGGAGTAGGCGACTTTTTCCATCATTGTTACATTTGCTTCTTTAATGCTGTGTCCTCTGAGTGCACAGTATTGCACAAGGGCTTTGTGGGAGGGCTGCTTCTAAATGTGATGTTTGCCGTGCCAACGCTTCACTGAGTATCTTTTTAAATAAAAGAACGTGAAGCCTTTGAAACAAAAACAAGAGTAGTTCTTGCAGTGCACCTCAAAATCCCGGAATGGGTTAGCCTGAAGGCAATTAGACTTTTTAAATGCTGCAACTGATCCTGTGTTGTCAGATTGTGCTGAGCGGAATCAGCTATAAAATGAGAATACATTCCCAGACCGAGCACCGCGTGGGATGTCCCCCGCCCCTTCCCCCCCCCCCCACCCCCCGGGGGACTGCCCCCTAACACTGCCCCCCAAACTAAAGCACCTCACTCCCTGTATCTCCCTCCCCATTCAGGATTTCTCACCCCCACCCCCAGCGGACCCCCCTAACACTGCCTCCAAACTGAGGCACCCCACTCCCCGCATCTCCTCCCATAAGACCACAAGACATAGGAGCAGAATTAGTCTATCGAGTCTGCTTCGCCATTCAATCGTGGCTGATATTTTTCTCATTCCCATTCTCCTGCCTTTTCCCCTGATCCCCTTATTAATCAAGAACCTATCAATCTGTCTTAAAGACACTCAATGACCTGGCCTCCACAGCCTTCTGCGACAAAGAGTTCCACAGATTCACCACCCTTTGGCTGAAGAAGTTCCTCCTCTGGTTTAAAGGATCACCCCTTTAGCCTGAGGTTGTGCCCCCATTCAGGACTCCCCCCCCCCGCCCCCCCCCCCCGCCCCCCCACCCCCGCCGCCGCCCCCACAACTTATATCTGACCTGACTTGACTCGACCCCCCACTTCGGCCCAAAGACATCCCTCCTCGACTCGACCTGGCTCCATGCCCCTTATCTGCAACCAATGTCCAGCCCTCCCCACTCCGCCCCAACCCCCATTCCGGTGTCGGACTCCCCACACTTCGCCACTGGAGCTGGGGATGCGATTTGCTTCTCCAGTCCCACCTGGCCTGAGTCAGGAAGGTCGGGCGCTTTGGAATCTGTGCGCAGAGATGTGGGTGCAGAGCTGTAACCTGCCACTGATTGCAACTCCGTGAAGGTTACGGCCCAATACAACTATTGTGTAGAATGACACAGTATTCACAGCACAGAAACTAGAATAGCTTCTCCAAAGCCAGCGTCCCTTCACCGGCCTCCCTTTATTGACAAACTCTATTCCACTCGAGAGTGTTTCAGGTACAAAGTCAGAATCCAGAGTGCCAGAATTCCTGACACTCCCATATTTATATACAGATGAAGCTCCCTGATTGGGCTGGCAATTCTGGCCTCAATCAGGGAGCTCATACTCCAAGAGACCTACCTCATGGGCCTCACTGAGGTCATTACAGAAACATACCATTTGGCCAATTTACTGGTTTATGTCAGTATTTCTGATTCACTTCCCACCTGAGTGTTTTAAAAAAAATTATTACCAAGGGGGTTGACGCGATGGAAATGAAATGTTATTTTGCGTGGGACAGTTTTGTAAATCTTTTTAAAGTATGAGTTTCCAACTTTGCCAAGTGTCTGCAGCACCCATTAAAATGAAACTTTTTGTTCCCTCTTTGCAGCTTATTTCTAGTGACGCGGATGGAGCGATACAGAGAGCGGGGAGATTCCGGGTGGAAAATGGATCTAGTGACGAGGTAAGGACCCGTCACTGTGTTTTATGGGGTGGGGGTAATGTCTTGACTTGGATTATGATCACTATGTGAAGATGGTTTCTCTGCTCTTGGTCCATACCTTGTATCACTCTGTTGAAAATGTAATAGTTTGGAACCAATTATTGAAAAAAAGCAAAGGTCACAAAATGTCAACTTTGCAACATTTTCTTTGAGAAGGGACACCGACAGATAACAGATATTGATTTATAAAGAAAAGAAAGTTATCTATTTCTATCGGGCTTCTCACGAGTGCACCAGATATCCGAAAGTGCTTCACAGCTAATGAAATACTTTTTGAAGTGTAATCGATGTTATAATGTTATGATGTGGAGATGCCGGTGTTGGACTGGGGTGGGCACAGTAAGAAGTCTCACAACACCAGGTTAAAGTCCAACAGGTTTATTTGGCATCACGAGCTTCCGGAGTGCTGCTCCTTCATCAGGTGAGTGGAGGGTTCTTCCACAAACCCCAAGAGGCCAACAGTGAACCCAATGAGAAAAAATCCACTCACCTGAGGAAGGAGCGGCGCTTCAAAAGCTTGTGATTCCAAATAAACCTGTTGGACTTTAACCTGGTGTTGTGAGACTTCTTAATGTTGTAATGTAGGACACACGGCAGCTAATTTGTGCAGAGCAAGCTCCCACAAATAGCAGTGTGATAGTGACCAGATAATCTGTTTCTTGTGATTGATTGATTTATTATTGTCACATGTATTAGTATACTGTGAAAAGTAATGTATTTTGCGCACTATACAGACAAAACATACCATTCATAGAGTACATGGGGGAGAAGGAAAGGAGAGGGTGCATTTACAGATAAGGTGAAGAGAAAGATCAGCTTAATAAAGTAAAAGTAAAGTAAAGTTTATTTATTAGTCACAAGCAAGGCTTGCATTAACACTGCAATGAAGTTACTGTGAAATTCCCCTAGTCGTCACACTCCGGCACCTGTTCGGGCCAATGCACTTAACCAGCACGTCTTTCAGAATGCGAGAGGAAACCAGAGCACCTGGAGGAAACCCACGCAGACACGGGGAGATTGTGCTCCGTCTTGTTTCAATGCTTCCCCAAGACGGAGTTGTTTTTTTCTGGCCAGCGAACTTGCGCTGATATTGTGATCCACCGGCTGATGCTCCGTGCACCTGATTTAGACATAGTTAAATAAAGATAAGGCCCCGAATTTCCCGTATTCACCTCGGTAATGCAATTGAAGGGGGTGTGTAAATGAGGGCGACCCACAATTCAACACTGCACCATTCAAGACTTAATACCGTGCAATCTTAAGGCCTACATTTGGCTAATGTGTGATTGTGCCATAAAAGCTGAGCTCTGGGCCCAGACTAGAAGAGGAAAAGTGCATGATGCCATGAGCTCCGTTTTGCCAGAGGCACCCAGATTTGTCCCACTGCTTCGAAACTGTCTCCCTGTGGCCCAGCCACTAGTCTGACGTCAAGTCAGGTCTGAGCCATTATTTTCTCCAGCAATGAATTGGCAAGATTGGGATCAGTCCGCACCGTGTCTCTGATTTCATTCCTTGCTCCACTATAGCCCTGCAATTGAGCTTCATAGAAACTAGAAGCAGGAGTAGGCCATTCAGTCCTTCGAGCCTGCTCCGCCATTCATTATGATCATGGCTGATCATCAAATTCAATACTCTGATCCTGCCTTCCCACCCATATCCCTTGATCCCTTTAGCCCCAAGAGCTATATCTAATTCCTTCTTGAAATCAGACAATGTTTTGATCTCAACTGCCTCATAGCATCAGGGACCCAGGTTCAATTCCCGCTTGGGTCACTGTGCAGAGTCTGCACATTCTCCCCGTGTGTGCATGGGTTTCCTCCGGGTGCACCGGTTTCCTCCCACAGTCCGAAAGGCGTGCTGGTTAGGTGCATTGGCCATGCTAAATTCTCTCTCAGTGTACCTGAACAGGCGCTGGAGTGTAGCGACTAGGAGATTTTCACAGTAAATTCATTGCAGTGTCTACTTGTGACACTAATAAATAAACATTTTTTTAAGCAACTACTTTGGTGGTAGTGAATTCCACAGATGCACCTCTCTCTGGGTGAAGAAATTTCTCCTCACCTCAGTTCATGGTGGCACAGTGGTTAGCACTGCTGTCTCACAGCACCAGGAACCTGGGTTCGATTCCCGGCTTGGGTCACTGTCTGTGTGCATTCTGCACATTCTCCCCATGTCTGTGTGGGTTTCCTCGGGTGCTCTAGTTTCCTCCCACAGTCCGAAAGACGTGTTGGTTAGGTGCATTGGCCATGCTAAATTCTCAGCATTCTCCCCTCGTCGCCGGAGTGTGGCGACTAGGGGATTTTCACAGTAACTTCATTGCAGTGTTAATGTAATGTAATGTACTTGTGACTAATAAATAAAAATAAATTTCTAAAAGGTTTACCCCTTGTCTTCAAACTATGACCCCGAGTTCTGGATTCCTCCACCATCGGGAACATTCTGAATCTGCCTGTTATCCTTCTGAGGTTAGAGTACACTTCACCATCAGTGACAAGGCATTCTTAAGGATTCCCTCACTGAAGTGGCTCAATTGGTAGCATTCGCGCTCTGAATCTGGGTTCAAACCCCACCCTATATTGGACGTGACATCTGGGCTGACACTCCAGTGCTGTATTGAGGGATTGCTGCATTTGGGGTGGCATGGTGGCACAGCGGTTAGCACTGCTGCCTCATAGCGCCAGGGACCCGGGTTCAATTCTAGCCTTGGGTCACTGTCTGTGTGGAGTTTGCACATTCTCCCTGTGTCTATATGGGTTTCCTCCGGGTGCTCCGGTTTCCTCCCACAGTCCAAAGATGTGCAGGTTAGGTGGATTGGCGATGCTAAATTGGCCCTAGTGTCAGGGGGATGAGCAGAGTAAATATGTGGGGTTACAGGGAGAGGGCCTGGATGGGATTCTGGTCGTTGCAGTCTCAATGGGCCGAATGGCCTCCTTCTGCACTGTAGGGATTCTATGATTCATTGTACTGTCTCTCAGATCAGAAATAAAAGCAGTAACCCTAAAGGTCCATGCCAACTTTACATTAATTGTATGTATTTGATGAGCGTTAATTGGGGCTTCACTTGAGTAAACAAAGAATACATATATTGAAACAGAGGGGGTGGTTATGTTGGGAGATATATGCTTGTGATGTTTCACTCTGAAAAATTTAAAGACTGTGTCCACTACTATCCTTCACCAACTGGTTTTCTGGAACTGAAGAATCCACTTGGGTCAATGTTTGTTAGGGAACTTCCACCAGTTCTGAAGAGGGACCTCTGCCAAAACTATCAGCCAACCTTTTCTTTCCCCCGAGGTACTGACAGTTACTATTTATGTCTATTATTTTCTATTTTAGCTTTTAATAGAGTAAATTAGTTTTTCCCATACCGAGAGTTTCTTATCGGCTAACGACTGACTTCATGATATTTATGATGTGGAGGTGCCGGCGTTGGACTGGGATGGGCACAGTAAGAAGTCTCACAACACCAGGTTAAAGTCCAACAGGTTGATCTGGCCATCACGAGCTTTCGGAGCGCTGCTTCTTCATCAGGACTCACCTGAGGAAGGAGCAGCGTTCTGAAAGCTCGTAATCCCAAATAAACCTGCTGGTCTTCAACCTGGTGTTGTGAGACTTCTTACTCATGATATTTGGAAATTGTTACTAGATCGTGAGTAGTTTTAAGAGTGCTAAAGTGTGAACAGGCAATCAGGAACTGGTGACGCTAACAGTCAAATACTGTGGTCAGTTCAGAATGTGTTCCTCCGACTTACATCTGGGATCAGGCATCCTTCGAGCTCTGCTGTTAGGTTGCTTGTATTGTAGGGAGGAATCAGATCCAGTGTTGATGGCAGCTTGAACGTCGATGAAAGAAACATTTGCATTTCTGTAGCATCTTTCACAACCTGAACATGTCCCAAAGCTGACAGAGTAGCTTCGAAGTACAGGTTGCATTTTGAATGTGCTAAACATTGGTCTTTCCATGCTGAAGGGCGGCATGGTGGTTAGCACTGCTGCCTCGCAGCGCCAGGGACCCAGGTTTGATTCCCGGCTTGGCTCACTGTCTGTGTGGAGTCTGCACGTTCTCCCTGTGTCTGCGTGGGTTTCCTCCGGGAGCTCCGGTTTCCTCCCACAGTCTGAAAGATGTGCTGATTAGGTGGATTGGCCTTGCTAAATTCTCCCTCAGTGTACCCGAACAGGCCCCGGAGTGTGACAACTAGGGGATTTTCACACGTAACTTCATTGCAGTGTTAATGTAAGCCTACTTGTGGCACTAATAAATAGACTTAAAACCTCAGCCCCTAACCATTCTCAATGTAAAGCACACCTTTAAGCAGACTCTCAGGTGTACCCAGTTCTAGTGCAGGTACATGCGGGGCAGTTGTATTCTGGGGAGGGTACGTTGGAGAATTAGCTTTTCAATTCATTCATGGTTTGTTTATGAAGTTGACAAATAATCATGTTAACTCCTAGAATTCTTACAGTGCAGAAGGAGGCTATTCAGTCCATCGAGTCTGCACCGACAACAATCCCACCCAGGCCCTATCCCTGTAACCCCATGTATTTACCCTGCTAATCCCCCTGACACTAAGGGGCAATGTAGCACGGCCAGTCAAACTAACCCGCACATCTTTGGACTGTGGGAGGAAACCAGAGCACCCGGAGGAAACCCCCGCAGACACGGGGAGAACAAAGACAGTCAACTGATGACGGAATTGATGGATGTAAAACCTGGCAGCCTCCCAACAGGCTTCATGGGGAGGGGAGAAGAGGTGGGACCCCCTTTGCTGCTGAAGAAATCTTGGTGAGTTGCTGCAATGCGTCCTGCAGGTGGTACACACTGCTGTCTACAGGGTCCTAGGAGTCAATGTTTAGGGGGTGTCGATTAAGCATGCTGCCTTCTCCTGGATGGTGTTGAGGTTCTTGAATGTTGTTGTGGCTGCACGCATCTGAACAATTGGAGAATATTCTAGTACACAGCTGACCTGTGCCTTGTCGATGGTGGACAGGGTTTGAGGAGTCTGGAAGTGAGATAATTCATTGCAGGATACATAGCTTCTGACATGTTCTTGTTGGTGGGTGACTCACTGATGGTAACGTCATTGAATATCAGAGAGAAGCGGTTAGATCGTCTCCTGTTGGAGAGGGACACCGCCTGCAGTGTGACACAAATGTCAATTCTCAGGCCAGGTCAG
Source organism: Mustelus asterias (assembly GCF_964213995.1). Taxonomy (NCBI): domain Eukaryota; kingdom Metazoa; phylum Chordata; class Chondrichthyes; order Carcharhiniformes; family Triakidae; genus Mustelus; species Mustelus asterias. The sequence goes on from NC_135813.1 coordinate 16,644,349, forward strand.
GTCAGGACTTGCTGGTTGCAGATAAAACCTGCTTTGGCATTTGAGAATGGTACTGAACACTGTACAATTATCACTGAACATCCACGTGTTACCTGCTTGGCCACGTTGTGAACCATCGAACCATAGAATCCCTACAGTGCAGAAGGAGGCCATTTGGCCCATCGAGTCTGCACCAACTCTTCAAAAGAGCAACTTTCTCAGGCTTAAACCCCTCCTCCCATCCTAACCCATAACCCTACGCATTTCCCATGGCTAATCCACCTAATCCACACATCTTTGGACACTAGGGTCAATTTAGCATGGCCAACCAATTTAACCTGCACATCTTTGGACTGTGGGAAACCACTGCTCCCGCAGGAAACTCACGCAGATATGGGGAGAAGGTGTAAACTCCACACCGGCAGTGACTTGAAGGTGGGAATCGAACCTGAGTCCCTGGCGCTGTAAGGCAGCAGTGCTAACCTCTGTGCCACCATGACAAACCTTGGCCATCAAGATTCTGGGATTGGAGTGGGTCTCGAACCTGGAGCTTCTGGCTCAGAGGCAGGGACACTAACCCACTGTGCCACAAGACCCCCTGGAAGCTGTGATGAAGTATATAAAACACTGGTTTGTTTGTCTTTATCTGGAATACTTTGTCTAGATCAGGACACCAGAAAGGATGCGCGGGCACTAGAGAGGGTGCAGAGAAGTTTTACCAGAATGGTTCTGGGAATGAGTTATGGATAGATTGGTGAGGTTGGGCTGTTCTCTCGGCAGGAGGGAAGGCTGAAAGGATATTTGGCAGAAGTGTTCAAAATCATGAGGGGTCTGGAGAGTAGATGGGGAGAAGCAATTCCAGTTCACGTAAGGATCAAGAAACAGAGGACAGTGAATTAAGGTGATTGCAAAAGAAGCAATGGTGACGTAAGAAAAAGCCTTTTTGCACAGCGAGTGGCTAGGATCAGGAATGCACTGCCTGGCAGTGTGGCGGAGGCAGATTCAATCATGACTTTCAAAAGAATATTGGATGATATCTGAAGAGAGAGAACGTGCAGGGCTACAGGGAAAAGGTGGGGGGAGTGGGCTTGCACAAAGTTGAGGGGCTGAATGACCTCCTTCTGTACACTAACCATTCTATGATAAAACACGACACCAAGTCACAGATGGAGATATGAGGTCAAATGAATCTCAAGCTTGGTCAAAGAAGTACATTTTGAGGAGTGTCTTTATAGGAGGAAAGAGATGGAGAGGTTTAGGCAGGGATTCCCTCAGAGAGTAGCAACATTTTGGATTTTACCTGATGTGATGGAGTTAGGGCCATAGATTCATCCAGCGATGTTGTTGAGATATTCCCAGTGCCCTTTTCATTGTTAGTATCTGTCTGTGTGGAGTTTGCACGTTCTCCCCGTGTCTGCGTGGGTTTCCTCCGGGTGCTCCAGTTTCCTCCCACAGTCCAAAGATGTGCGGGTTAGGTGTATTGGCCATGCTAAATTACCCCTTAGTGTCCCGGAATGTGTAGACTGGAGGGATTAGTGGGATAAATATGTGGCATAATGGGGATAGGGCCTGGGATGGGATTGTTGTCGGTGCTGACTCGATGGGCCAAATGTCCTCCTTCTGCACTGTAGGGTTTCCACGATTTCTATGATCAGCTTGTCTGGTTGATAAAACTCTGAGACAGGAGGTGTGAATTGCAACTTCAGCACAGAACCTCGGCTGAGCATTCAGTGCAGGACTGAGGGAGTGCTGCACTGTTGGAGGTGATGCTATTCAGGTCTGACCTCCGGCCCAGATCTCAAAAGTCTGCAAAACAACTTGTCGCGCTATTTAAAGACAAGGGAATTCTCTGGGCGTCCGGGGGAACATTTATCCCTTAATTAGCACCAACAAAAGCAGATTAATTGGCCATTTATCTCACTGCTGTTTGTGGGACCTTGCTGTGGGCAAACTGGCTGTTTGCCCATCTCACAGCAATACTTCAAACATCCTTCCTGGGAAACACTCCACGCTCGCTATCAATCCAAGATTGTTCTATCAGAGCAATGGTGGGATTAACATTTTCTGTGATGGCGGGGCAGAATGACGATTCACAATTCTATTTTTCCTGTGCGGGGGGTTACTTTTAATGGGGTTGAGAGGATTAACAATGTTCCTGGTTCCCAGGACAGTTACCCTGGCTAAATAGAATGAGGAGAGAAATATAAACTACACCATACAATTATAAAGAGGTGTAGGAGTAGAGCGATCCAGAGGTTTATGTGCACAAGTCTTTGAATGTGTGGCAAGACAAGTTGAGAACCTGGTTTAAAACCGCATCCAGATGCTTGGCTTTCTAAGTAGAGACACAAGAGGACAAATGCTAGTGAAAGGTAAAGTCGCCATAGTCCCAGGTGACCATAGGCTGAGCTCCCATTTGAGGGGGAAGAGCTGACTTTTTTTTATTCATTCATGGGACATGGACGTCGCTGACTGGCCAGCATTTATTGCCCATCCCTAGCTGCCCTTGGAGGGCAGTTGAGAGTCAACCACATTGCTGTGGCTCTGGAGCCACATGTAGACCAGACCAGACAAGGACAGCAGATTTCCTTCCCTAAAGGACATTAGTGAACCAGATGGGTTTTTCCGACAATCATTTCATGGTCATCAGTAGATTCCTAATTCCAGATATTGTTTATTGAATTCAAATTCCACCATCTGCCGTGGTGGGATTCGAACCCGGGTCCCCAGAACATTAGCTGAGTTTCTGGACTAGTAGTCTAGCGATAATACCACTAGGCCATCACCTTTCCTCCTCAGTGGTGGTGATGTAACCTGAGGATCATAGCAATATAGAAAATAGAAACAGGAATAGGCCATTCGGCCCTTTTAGCCTGCTCCGCCATTCATTTTGATCATGGCTGATTGTCAAAATATCCTAATCCTGCCTCCCCCCCCCCCCCCCCCCCCGCCACCCCCCATATCCCTTGATCCCTTTAGCCCCAAGACCTATATCTAATTTCTTCTTGAAATCACAATGTTTTGGCCTCCACTACTTCCTGTGGTAGTGAATTCCACACATTCACCACCCTCTGGGTGATCACACCCGAGGGGAGGGGGAAGGTTGAGAAAGTGGGGCCTTCGTGAATAACCTCAGCCGGTACGGGAATTGAACCCACGCTGTTGGCGTCACTAACCGGCTTTATCAAACACTGGTTAGGCCTCAACTGGAATACAATGGCCGGTTCTGGGAACCGCACTTTCGAAAGGATTTCAGTACCTTGGACAGAGCGCAGAGGAGCTATATACTACATTAGCACCAGATGTGAGTGACTTAGGCAATGCAGAGAAACAGGAGATGCTGTGGTTTTTCTCCTTAGAACAAAGAAGGCTAGGAAAAGACTTGATAGCAGGAAAGAATAACTGAGGTGCAGCTGTTTCCTGGGACAAAGAGGTAGAAGCTGTGTGGCAGAGAGGTCAGTAACATGGGGGGAGGGCTTGTGCCTGGGATGGGTGGGGGGGTGGGGGAGGGGTATTTAAAGTAATGAGAAGATCCAGAGGGGAACTGAGGTGAAATGTTATCATCCAGAGGGTGGTGGGGCTGTGGGACAGACTGCCCGAAAGCGTGGTGGAGGCCAACACCCTTGTCACAGTTAATAAATACTTGAATATGCACCTGAAGTTCAGAGACTTACGGCGCGATAGAGCAAGAGCTGGAACATGCAATTGGCTGGAGAACTCATTTCCAGCCAATACAGACATGTAGGGCTGAATGGCCACCTTCAGTGCTGTACGTTTTCTATCTTTCTAGGTAAGGGTCAACAACCAGGCCACATAGATTTATGTAACTGACAAAAGCAATGCCACAGTAAAGGATCTACTGGGAAACAGTGATCATAATATCATTGAATTTCATATTACATTTGAAAGTGACACATTCCAATCGGAAGCAAAAATCTTTAAATTTAACCAAAGACAATTACATAAGTATGAGGGGTTGAACTGGCTGAAGTTAATTGGGTAGGCAGTGGTGTTGTGGTATTGTCACTGGACTAATGATCCAGAGACCCAGGGCAAGATCTGACCATGAAGCCATTGTCGACTGTCGTAAAAACCCATCTGGTTCACTGATGTGCTTTACCCAATTTGGCCTACATGTGACTCTCAAATGCCCTCTGAAATGGAGGGCAGTTAGTGATGGGCAATAAATGCTGGCTTAGCCAGCAATGCCCACAACCCCACAAATAAATTTTAAAAAATAGATGGTATGGAGGAAAATGAAGAGTGGGGAACATTTACAGGAGCAGTACAGAATGTTCACCAAAAATACATTGCAGTGGAAACCAAGTCCATGGCTCACTCAGGAAGTTAAACATGGCAGTAAGAACAAGCAGTAACAACTCGAAGAATTGGGACTGTTTTAGCAAACCGCAAAATGCCACCAAAAAGTTGATAACAAGGGGAATAAATAGAAGCTAGCCAGAAAAATAACAACAGATTGCGAAAGCTTCTACAAGTACATAAAATGGAAGAGAGTAATGTATCAATGTTCGCTAATGATACCAAGCTGGGGAAGATAAGTTATCAGGAGGACACAGAGGCTGTTAAGCGATTGAGAAAGGTTAAGTGTGCTGTAAGATGGCAGATGGATGATAACGGAGGGAAGTGTAAAGTTATTCACTTTGGTCGTAAGAAAAGCAGGATACTTTTCAATGGTGTGAAATGTTTAAGTGTTGGTGTTCAAAGAGACTTGAGTGTGCATGTATGAGGAATGTGGAAAGTTAGCATGCAGGTACAGCAGGCAATTAGGAAGGTTAAATAACTCCTCGGAGACCGGTATCCCTTCACTAGATTCCCTTTATTTACAAACTCATCTCCACTCCTAAGAGTGCTTCAGGTACAAAGTCAGAATTTGGAGTGTCAGTAGATCTGATACCCCCTCATTATATGGACAGGTGAGACTCCCTGATTGGGCAGGCAAGCATTATCCCAATCAGGGAGCTCATACTCCAAGAGGCCCACCTTATGAGGTCATTACAGAAGGCTAATGGCATTTTGGCCTTTAATGCAAAGGGATTGGAGTACAAGCATTGCTGGAATTGTACAGGGTTTTGCTGAAGCCACATCTGGAATACTACATGCAGCTTCGGTCTCCACTTTTGAAAAAGGGATATACTTACATTGGAGATGGCGCGGCGAAGATACACTAAATTGGCCCCTGAGATGAGGAGGGGTTTGTCTTATGATGAGAAGCTTAGCAAAATGGGCATATATTCTCTGGCGGTGAGAGCTGATCTAATTGAAACCTACAAGATGCTGAAGGGGTTGATATGGTAGATGCTGAGAGGTTGTTCCTGGTGGTTTGGATGTGCAAAGCATGGGGGTACAGTCGCAGAATAAGGGGCTGATCATTTTGGACTGAGATGAGGAGAGATTTCTTCTCTCAAAGGGTTGTGAATCATTTAAATTCACTACCCCAGCGAGCTGTGGATGCTTCATCATTGAATATATACAAGGCTGGAAGAGACAGATGTTTGGTCTCTCGGGGAATTAAGGGCATGGACAGAGTGGATAGTCAGAAGCTTTTTCCCAGGGTGGAAGAGTCAATTACCAGAGGGCACAGGTTTAAGGTGCGAGGGGCAAGGTTTAAAGGGGATGTACGAGGCAAGCTTTTTACGCAGAGGGTGGTGGGTGCCTGGAACTCGCTGCCAGAGGAGGTAGTGGAAGCGGATAGGATAGTGACTTTTAAGGGAAGTCTGGACAAATACATGAATAGGATGGGAATAGAGGGATATGGTCCCCGGAAGGGTAGGGGGCTTTAGTTCAGTTGGGCAGCATGGCCGATGCAGGCTTGGAGGGCCGAAGGGCCTATTCCTGCGCTGTAATTTTCTTTGTTCTTTGTTCTTTGATCTGGGAAGCGGGTGGGAAAATGGAGTTGAAACCCAAGATCAATCATGATCCTATTGAATGGTGGAGCAGGCTCGACGGGCCGAATAGTCTGCTCCTGCTCTTGTGCTCTTTGCTCTAGTTCCAACCATGCAAAATTAAGAAGCACTGTGTTCGGGGACAGGATTTAGGATTTCTAGACTCATCCGCCATTTTGACCAGGAAGGAGGGGTTCCCGGTTGTTAGGAAAACCTGGATCTCGGTGTGGAGAAATTTATTTTGCTTTCTCTTGAAAATTCCATCCATGTGGTTTGGTATCAGTTGTTTCTCATTCTGGAAGCACTGGCTAGGATTTTCCAGCTGGGATGGAAAATTTGGCGACCCAACAAAACATCCATTGACTTTCAGCGGGAAGGTGACAGGAAAATCCCAGCCACTGTGTCAATCTAATCAGTCCCATCCTTTCATAATGTTCAACACCTCCATCAGATAGCTTCAAATTCCAGATCGTTTTGATGAAAAGAGCCCCAATCTTTCAAGTCTTCCTTCATACATTCCTCACAGCAGGCACCATGCTAATGGACTCTGCTCAAGCCTTAACATCTTGCTTAGAGTGCGGAGCTCAAACATGCGCTCATTCTCCAACTGAAGTTTTACATTGGCTCACCATCACTCCTTGCCTTTTCCCTTTGGAGAAGGAGCCTGAAATGCCATTGGCTCCTGTTTACAGCCTCAATGTTGTGCAACCATTTGCTCTTCCACAGCGTTAAACCTCCTTTCATTCATGGTGCGGTTGCTGCCATCTATTTTTATATCACTCAGGCCAACATTAAATGTCATGGTCCACTTTTAAACCCATTCCCTCATCTTCTCAACATCTCCACATAACTGACTACTCCTCAAGCTTTGGTGACTTCTACAGGTAGGGAGGGGAGGCCCGGGGAGTTGAACGAGATGAATACCTTCCAATCCCTTATCTCTCACTTGTAATGGGAGCTCAGTTACGTTGAAAACAAATGGGCGGCACAGCGGCACAGTGGTCAGCATTGCTGCCTCACAGCGCCAGGGACCTGGGTTCGAATCCCGGCTTGGGTCACTGTCTGTGCGGAGTCTGCACGTTCTCCCCGTGTCTGTGTGGGTTTCCTCTGGTTTCCTCCCACAGTCCAAAAGACGTGCTGGTTAGGTGCATTGACCATGCTAAATTCTCCCTCAGTGTATCCGAACAGGCACTGGAGTGTGGCGACTGGGGGATTTTCACAGTAACTTCATTGCAGTGTTAATGTAAGCCTTACTTGTGACATTAATAAATAAACTTAAAAATAAAGATTCAGCGTCTGTTTGCCTTCATAAGCATGGATAGAATGAACAGACTAACTTTCTTGCGGTATTATTTAACGTACGTTTTACAGAATCATTGGGTTCCGCCCGCGAATTAATGCCGCTGTAACTTGTTCTCCCATTCAGGTCCCAGCTGGTCCCTAAGTGCTTTCATTGTGAGTTTCAGTGAATCTGGCTCCATTCACCACAGTTCAGATAAGTAGCTCTTATAAAGAAATGACCTTAGAACCACACAGACAAGAATCAGACTCTCGAGTGGGTCCCACTGAAACCTCTTGAACAATAGCAGCTTCGCTAGGGTTGGCACTGCTCTCTCCTCCAGCTCACAAGGTTGCTTGTCACTCCAGGATTTTAGCTCACACAAGCCGGCCTTGCGCTCCGGCACAATCCTGAGGGATCCCGGCATTGTTTGACGAGATGTTAAAGGAGGACCTGTCAGCCTTTTCCTAACTGCGGCCTTTGTCAGCGAAGAGCTGGGAGTTCTCCAGAGTTCTGGCCAACAGTGTAATAAAAAAACAGAAAACTCTGGAACTACTCAGTAGGTCAGGCAGGTCTGTGAAGAGAGACAGAGGGAGGGGCCGCTGGGATTTTCCTGTCTCGGCCGCTGGGATTTTCCTGTCTCAGCCGCTACGATTCCCGTAGCACCCGGAGGAAACCTGTGTCTGCATGGGTTTCCTCCGGGTGCTCCGGTTTCCTCCCATAATCTGAAAAATGTGCTGGTTAGGTGCATTGGCCGTGCTAAATTCTCCCTCATTGTACCCGAACAGGTGCCAGAGTGTGGCGACTAGGAGATTTTCACAGTAACTTCATTGCAGTGTTTGTAGGCCTATTTGTGACTAATAAACTTTTACTTTATATAAACACAATTTCATTTTCATAGAATCCCTCATGCAGAAGGAGGCCAATCGGCCCATCGAGCCTGCACTGACAACAATCCCACCAGGGCCCTGTCCCCGCAACTCCATGTATTTACCTTTCTAATCCCCCTGACACTAAGGGGCAATTTGCCATGGCCAATCAACCTAACCCACACATCTTTGGACTGTGGAAGGAAACTGGACCACCCGGAGGAATCCCACGCAGACACGGGGAGAATGTGCAGACTCCGCACAGACAGTGACCCGAGGTCGGAATTGAACTCGGGTCCTTGGCGCTGTGAGGCAGCAGTGCCAACCACTGTGCCACCCATGCCATTCATCAGTGCTGATGAACAAGATGGATGGGTTGGAGTTGGCCACGTTTTCTCATCACCATCAAACTCTTTTCCTCCTGTCTCCCAGTATAAAGAGAACTGTTTCAATTCGATCTTTCACAGAATCATGGGATCATACAGTGCAGAAGAGGCTCTTCGGCCCATCGAGTCTACACCAACACATCAGAAACACCTGAACGCCCACCAATTTACCAGCCCTTGGCCCATAGCCCTGAATGTTAGTGACATGCCAAGTGCTCATCCAGGTACTTTTTAAAGGTTGTGAGGCAACCCGTCTCTACCACCCTCCCAGGCAGCGCATTCTAGACCGTCACCACCCCCTGGGTTAAAAAGTTTTTCCTCACATCCCCCCTAAACCTCCTGCCCCTCACCTTGAGCCTATGTCCCCTCATGACTGACCCTTCAGCTAAGGGGAACAGCTGCTCCTTATCCACTCTGTCCATGCCCCTCATAATCTTGTACACCTCGATCAGGTTGCCCCCTCAGTCTTCTCTGCTCCAGAGAAAACAACCCAAGCCTATCCAACCTCTCTTCATAACTTAAATGTTCCATCCCAGGCAACATCCTGGTGAATCTCCTCTGCATTCCCTCCAGTGCAATCACATCCTTCCGATAATGTGATGACCAGAACTGCACACAGTACTCTAGCAGTGGCCTCACCAAAGTTCTATACAACTCCAACATAACTTTCCTGCTTTTGTAATCTAGCCTTGATTGATAAAGGCAAATGTCCCATATGTCTTTTTCACCAGCCCACTAACATGCCCTTCCGTCTTCAAAAATCTGTGGACAAACTCGCCAACGTCCCTCTGCTCCACAGAACTTCCTAGTGTCATGCTGTCCTTGTAAAATTAGTCCTTCCAAAGTGTATCATCTCACGCTTTTCAGGGTTAAATTCCATCTGCCACTCGTCCGCCCACAAGCTGGTGTCACAGTTTTAATGTCAACTCCCTACCTAACCAGTCCAGTGCCTAGCTGGAGAGCAAGTGTAACTCCAGGATGCCACTCTCAGACTTGGGTTCGGGGGAAGATGTTATTAGGTGATCTGAGGTTTGGTCAATGTTTCTGGCGGGGTTTTGAGGTGCGACTTGGCCACGTTGGCCATGTCCAGTCGGTATTCTATTGAGGGTTGTCCACACTCTCCGGGGTTGATTAAAGCCTGGTTGTTGAGTTTTTGGGGCAGAGACGGTGGGTGGGATTTTCCTGCCGGCAGCACCTTTCAATTCCACCAACCATGCACCCTGCCCGCGGGTCTCCCAGCAGCGGGGCGTGGATTCATTGGGAAATTCCATGGACAGCGGCGGGACCAGAAGATTTCATGACCGGTCACCTCCTGCCGCCGTGAAACACGTCGTGAGGGGAGCCAGAGAATCCCGCTGAGTATGTTTGTTTGAAAGAGTGCTCTCTCCTCCGGGTTCTATCGATACTGTGGTCGGTTCAGGCACGATGGGCTGAATGGCTTCATCCTGCACTGTCGGGGTTCTGTGATTCTATTCTATGATTCTATGGAGTTGGATTTGTGTCCAGAGAGGGTTTCATACAGCCATGTGGCTAGTTGGGTGGGGGTGGGGGGGTCTCTGTGAATGGGGGTGTCCAAGTTGCTGCTAATACGAGTTATTTCTCTGCGTGTTGCTGCGTCCCATCACAGAGAGGGAGGGGCAATATCTGAGAGCATTGGTCACCATTGAACTGGAGTTGACCTCACATCTCCAGACATTATCCTCATGACTGAATGAAGTTGTGGATCAGTGAGTTTGGTGTGATGACTTGAGGTCCATTGGAGTGTTTCACTGACAGGAGATCATGGGGCCTGAACTTGCTCGGAGTGGCAATCAGAGTTAAGTTGCCGCTCTGTGCCCAATTATTGGTGATATTTCTTTGTCCAGTCTGTCTCGCCTGACCTTCCAGTTCAGACGAGTATGATCCAGGCAGCACAACATGTCCCTAAGGCCCAGTGTTGGAATACGGGTGAGTTAGGGAGAAAGGGCCACGCTCCATTTTTTACAGAACTAACTGCAGTAACCACGGCGGGGGATGGGGGATGGGGGGGGGGGGGGTGGGGGGGAGGTGTGATGTGTCTCGGCAACATTAACAGTGATTGGTCTTGTACACAGTTCCTGTCAGCAACTGTTAATGTCCCAGCTCTGTATGACCCACCTTACAGGAGCTCTCCCTTATCGCACCTACAGTGTACCCCCATCTGGAACTTCATATAAAATGACGGACCTCATCAAATAACATTCAAATTCACTTTGGGAATGTTTCTGAACAGTTTTTGTTTCTCTCGGTTGGATAAGTTTTTTAAAATCTCTGAATCCTTGGTTTCAGGCGATTGGCATCCAAGCCCCTTCTCTGGTACATAGCTCCAGTATGCAAAAACATTCTGATGCATCTGAGGGAATGTCTTGTAATGGAGATGGTGACACAGTGGTTGGCACTGTTGCCTCACAGCGCCAGAGACCTGGGTTCAATTACCTGGCTTGGGTCACTGTCTGTGCGAAGTCTGCATGTTCTCCCCGTGTCTGCGTGGGTTTCCTCCGGGTGCTCCGGTTTCCTCCCACAGTCCAAAAGACGTGCTGGTTAGTGCATTGGCCGTGCTAAATTCTGCCTCAGTGTACCCGAACAGGCACCCAAAAGATTAGGGGATTTTCACAGTAATTTCATTGCAGTGTTAATGTAAGCCTATTGTGACAGTAATAAATTGTGACGTTAGTGTATCTTTAAGAGTTTTTTTAAAAGTGCTATTCACCTGATGAAGGAGCGGGGCTCCGAAAGCTCGTGATTCCAAATAGACCTGTTGGACCTTAACCTGGTGTTGTGAGACTTCTTACAGTTTTATTTAAATCATGTTCTCAGTACTTCTCAGCTTTCATTCTGGCACCGGGTTGTCTACGATGAGTCCTTTTATTGCTCCTTAAGTGGCTTAAATGGGGGTTGTTTATTTTTACTTTGGGAATTAGTTTTATGACCCTGCATTGTCAGGAGGAAGAATGTTTGCAGGGCAGGTGACAGGAACTCCTTCATTAGCAGTTCTGAGCTGCAGGTTTTAATTTTTAGAAGGGACATCAAGCTGGAAAGAAGTGTCTCCCTCTCCCTGATTTTGGGAAATTCTGCTGGTTTAGCTGAAAGTCTTCCTGGAGTGGAAAATCTGACGGTGGCTTGACCAGAGAGTTCCCCTGGTGTCCTGGGAAGCTGTTCTGACTTCAAACTGTTCTGAGTGTTTCAAGAAAACTGCAGCATTCATCCAAAGGACTCAGTTCCAGTATTGCGTGAGCATTAGTCTTTGCTGCGTTAAAGGGTTTTGTCTAAAGGAAGTTTGGTTTTGATTGGAACATATTAGATATATTTGTTAAGTGTTATACATTATTGTGGTTGTTTTGTTTTTGTTTGTCATTGATAAAGGTTATTGCTAATTTTCTTTCCATACATGTTAACTATATTCTTAAATAAACTTTGTTTGGTAAAAGCTCCCTAGTGGGTTTTTTGAATCATACCCGAGGTGAGACATATCATGCTTAACCTAGCCAAATTCAAGGTGCAAAACTTATGATCCATAAAGCATTCATAAAGCACTATGGAGTTTCTGACCTGAACCATAACAAAGTTAACTTTAAAACTTTAACATGCAACTGCGAACATTTGAGCATTGGAATGATGTTTGGGGTGGGGGCGGTTTGGGTATGAATGCTCAACATATGAAATATCTTTGAAGCAGTCTGTCAGGATTAAAGCATTTATCTATGCTTTCCATTCAAAGATTTCATTTGGTAACCAAATAATTACTGCTGGTAAATACCTGGTGATGATGCCCGCAGTCACTTAATTCAATTTCTTTTTATGTTCGAGAGTTTGGAGAGGTAGTTCATCAACTTCCTTCACAGAGCCATCTTGTACCCAAGTATGCAACTAAATTGTGACCTCTGACATGGTTAGTTGAATGGAAAGTGTTGATTTTTTTAATATGGGCACCATTTATTATCCATCCCTTGTTGTCTGAGGGCAGTTGAGAGTCAGCCACATTGCTGTGGCTCTGGAGTCACACGGACCAGGTAAGGATGGCAGATTTCCTGCCCTAAAGGACATTAGTGAACCAGATGGGTTTTTCCAACAATCGATAAAGGTTTCATGGTCATCAGTAGATTTTTAATTCCAGTTTTGTTTTTACTGAATTCACATTTCACCGGCTGCCTTGGTGGGATTCGAACCCGGGTCCCCAGAACATTAGCTGAGTTTCTGGATTATTACTCTAGCGCAGTGGTTCCCAAAGGGTGCGGCGCGCCACACTGGTGCGGCGAGAGAGGATGGCAAGTGTGGCGGGAAGATTCAAGGACAATCAAAGAAACATTTAAACATGGTTTAAACAAGCATTGTTTTATACTTTCTGGATGTCCCATGATCATATTATAAAGTAGTTGTGTTCTATGTTATGAATCAGGCACTGCTAGGAGTTGTTTTTTTCTGTTTTTGAATGTATTTCTTATCAATAAATAATTCAGTGTGGCGTGAGCAAATTTTTATTCCGAAGGTGCGGCCCAGTGGAAAAAGTTTGGGAACCATTGCTCTAGCGATAATACCATGAGGCCATCGTCTACCCATTTGCCAGGGGGATGGGGTCCTATGTAAGGAGTCCGAGAAGGAGGGAGCAAGGACAAAATGTGGGGAGAATGTTCCAACTACCTCACAAACCAGGAAAAAGGTTAAAAGGAAGGAGAACTCAGGAGATGTTATTAATGGAAGTGTTAGAATTCAAAAAGTACAAAAACTAGCATAAGGGCACTTTATCTGAATGCTCGTAGCATTCAAAACAAGGTAAATGAGTTGACTGCACAAATCATTGCGAACGAGTATGATTTGGTGGCCATTATAGAGACATGGTTGCAGGATGGTCACGACTGGGAGTTAAATATCCAGGGGTATCAGACTGTTCGGAGGGATCGACAGGAAGGGAAGGGAGGTGGTGTAGCTCTGATATTTAAGGATGACATCAGGGCGGTAGTGAGAGATGATATAGGTTCTATGGAAAAGAATGTGAGGTCATTTTGGTAGGAATAACAGCAAAATGGACTATTATTTAAATGGTGAAAAATTGCAGCATGCTGCTGTGCAGAGGGACCTGGGTATCCTTGTGCAAGAATCACAAGGAGTTGGTTTGCAGGTGCAGCAGGTAATTAAGAAGGCAAATGGAATTTTGTCCTTCATTGCTAGAGGGATGGAGTTTAAAAACAGCGAGGTTATGTTGCTGCTGTATAAGGTGCGGGTGAGGCCATACCTGGAGTACTGTGTGCAATTTTGGTCTCCTTACTTGAGAAAGGATATACTGGCACTGGAGGGGGTGCAGAGGAGATTCACTAGGTTGATTCAGGAGTTGAGAGAGTTGGCTTATGAGGAGAGACTGTGTAGACTGGGGCTATACTCATTGGAATTCAGAAGAATGATGGGAGATCTTATAGAAACATATAAGACTGTGAAAGGAATAAATAAGATAGAAGCAGGGAAGTTGTTTCCACTGGCGGGTGAAACTAGAACTAGGGGCCTCAAAATAAGGGGGAGCAGATTTAGGACTGAGTTGAGGAGGAACTTCTTCACCCAAAGGGTTGTGAATCTGTGGAATTCCCTGCCCAGTGAAGCAGTTGAGGCTACCTCATTGAATGTTTTTAAGGCAAGGATAGATAAATTTTTGAACAGTAAAGGAATTAAGGGTTATGGTGAGCGGGCGGGTAAGTGGAGCTGAGTCCATGAAAAGATCAGCCATGATCTTATCGAATGGCGAAGCAGGCTCGAGGGGCCAGATGGCCTACTCCTGCTCCTAGTTCTTCTGTTCTTAATTTACAGTGGTAAACATGACACCCGAGCTTGGCCAAACATTCTCGCGACAGAAATTTGTGTCCCGCGCAAGGTTTTTTCATTAATATTTAGATTTTGCTGATGCCTTGGGTTTGTGATGGAATAGTCAAGGGACATTCTTCTAGTAATAAAATTGGGAAATGTTATTCCAGGAGGCTGACTGCCGATGAAGAGAGTATCCACTGGGATTCACTCGCCTGTTATGTTAATGTTTTAGCGTGCAATATTTATAATGTGTACAAAGGAACATAACATCTCAGTACTCGGGAGTCAGCATTCAGGAATTACACTTGAAGAAATGAGAGGTTTTCCAGGTTAATGCCCAGAAAATCAAACGTACACAACATGCTGCTGGTTGTGAAGCTTACCAAATAATTCACATTGAATAATGTAAAGACAAAGACTGTCAAAGTGTTTGGTTGGTTAATCTTTCAGTTCACGTCATGACTGGCCTGGGCACATTCTGTGTTGATACATTTTGCGCATATCAATACATTTATTATTTTCTAACCTTGCACATGTGTACCAGGAGGACTTGCTCACCTATTGTTTAAAGTTTATTTATTAGTGTCACAAGTAGGCTTACGTTAACACTGCAATGAAGTTATTGTGACAATCCCTTAGCTGCCACACTCCGGGAAGACTGAATTTAGCATGGCCAACGCACCTAACCAGCACGTCTAACCGGAGCACCCGGAGGAAACCCATGCAGCCACGGTTAGAACGTGCAGACTCCGCACAGACAGTGACCCAAACCGGGAATTGAACCTGGATCCCTGGCGCTGTGAGGCAGCAGTGCTAACCACTGTGCCACCCTGCCGGCTGCACACAATGGATGGGATTTTCCAGCTGTGCTCACTCCAAGACCGGAAAATCCTGCCCGAGGTCAGTGTACCTTTGCATGGTCCATGTCCCGCCCGCTACGATTCCCGTGGTGGGCGGGATGGGAATACTTTGCCCAATATGTCTCGTGTACATATTGTACACAATGTGGGCAAGATTTTCCAACTGTTCCTGCCAGTGGGATCTTCTGGTCCTGTCAATGGCGACCCCCCCCCCACCCCCCCCCCCCGCCGCCGGGGGTCCCCCAGCAGCGGGACAGCACGGGGGGGGGGGGGTGGGTGGCGGTGGTGGGGGCAGTGTGCGAACAACCCTGTTAACAGAGGCGGGACCAGTAGATCCTGCCACTGGCCAATGGCGGGCTTCCTCTGCTGCCACAAAACACACTGCGGGCGGATGTCGAAAATCTCACCCAAGGAACAGGTAAACCAAAGAGTCTCAAATTAGTGAATGGGAAAAGTGCAATCTGATCCAATATTAATAACAATTGCTTCCAGTTTAAATCACGCAAGCTGTGGGGCAATTTAAAGCAAGGAGTTTTTCCCATCTGTTATGGTTCAGGTCAGAAACTCCACAGTGTTTTCTGAAGCCCATCTGGATCATACATTTTGCATCTTGAATTTGGCTAGGGTAAGCATGATAGGTTCCACTTCAGGTATGATTCAAATAACCCACTTGGGAGCTTTTATCAAACAAAGTTTTTTTTAAAGAATATAGTTACCTTCCATTGTAATAAAATTAGCAATAACTTTTATCAATTATAAACAAAAACAAAACAACCACGATAATGTATAATCCTTAACAAAACTTTCTTTAGACAAATCCCTTTTCACAGGTTTAACACAGCAAAGACTAATGCTCACGTGATACTGGAACTGAGTCCTTTGGATGAATGCTGCAGTTCTATTAATACACTCAGAGCCGTTTGAAGTCAGAACAGCTTCCCAGAACACCAGGGAGAATCTCTGGTCAAGCCACCAACAGCTGATTTTCTACTCCAGAAAGGTTCACAGCAGAATTTTCCGAAACCAGGGAGAGAGAGAGAGTGACATTTCTTTCCAGCTTGATGTCCCTTCTAAAAACTAAAACCTGCAGCTCAGAACTGAAAACGAGAGCTCCTGTCACCTGACCTGCAAACATTCTTCCTCCTGACAATGCAGGGTCATAAAACTAATTCCCAAAGTGAAAATAAACAACCCCCATTCAAACTCCTGAAGGAGCAATAAAATGGCTCCTAGTAGACAGCTCGGCATCAATGAGATCAGATAAGGCTGTGAGCATGATTTTTTTAAAAATCTCTTAAAGGTACACTAACATCACATGCCTCGACAGTTGCTCGATGGAGGCCTTGTCATTGTGTATCGTTGTGCATCAGCTCACATGTTGGAGTTAGCACTGCTGCCTCACAGCGCCAGGGACCTGTTTCGATTCCCAGCTTGGGTCACTGTCTGTGTGGAGTTTGCACATTCTCCCCCTGTCTACTTGGGTTTCCTCCGGGTGCTCCAGTTTCCTCCCACAGTCTGAAAGACCTGCTAGTTAGGTGTATTGGTCATGCTAAATTCTCCCTCAGTGCACCCAAATAGGCACCGGAGTGCTTAAGTTTAGTTAATAGTGTCACATTAACACTGCAATGAAGTTACTGAAATTATTGCCAAATAGTGCCAAATGATGGGCAGTTTTGTATTATGGAATCACCAAAATTCATTTTATATAAGATTCTATACCCAAAAATGGAAGAGACACTTTAAAGTTTAAAGTGTATTTATGATTGTCACAAGTAGGCTTACATTAACGCTGCAATGAAGTTACTGTGAAAATCCCCTAGTCGCCACACTCCGGTGCCTGTTCGGGTCCACTGAGGGAGAATTTAGCATGGCCAGTGCACCCTAACCAGCACGTCTTTCTGACTGTGGGAGGAAACTGGAGCACCCGGAGGAAACCCACACAGACACGGGGAGAACGTGCAGACTTCGCACAGGCAGTGACCCAAGCCGAAAATCGAACCCGGATTCCTGGCGCTGTGAGGCAGCAGTGCCAACCACCGTGCCACCCAGTGGCGGCGAGAATGGCGACTAGGGGATTTTCACAGTAACTTCATTGCAGTGTTAATGTAAGCCTCCTTGTGACATTAATAAATATATTTTAAGCTTTAAAACTTTGAACTTTAAATTGGTCAAGATTTAGTAAAATGATCAAAGGCACCAAGTTGAATCTTGGCCCATCTTCCAGAATGAACCAAAGTCTGCAGCTGTGCCTCGGACCTGTGTTTTGTGCATCAGATCAGTTCCAGCTGGGTTGCCATAATCATGCCTCAAGGTCCCAGATATTGTATTGTGGGAAATCATCTGATTTGACTTCAGGAGATAACTGATTATAACGAATGTTCAGATTGTTTTGAATAACTAGGTGTAAGTCTTCAATTATTTGAATACAGTTCTACCCACGCATGTCACCATGTTGGGGACCATTCTAATTCTGTTGACATAAGTAGATTGCAGGCTTTGTGAGTTCCGATAAGTTGCAGCTTATCTGTTCCAGTCATGTTGTTAGTGATGAGTACTGAATCACAGTCTTTCTATTGTTTATCCCTCGTACACAGTTATCCCTTGATGCAGTTTTGAATGCACTTTACAATCAAGGCTATTATGTTTGCATTGCACATATGGTCCAGACAGTAGTCCCTGTCATACGTGTAGATAAGGACCTGTTGACATGGTAATAAATACTGTCAGGAGATGTTTTAGCAAATTGTTGAATTACGTGTGCCAGAGTTTATGTCAACACTTCTTATATATTCTCTGGAAAGGCCAACATTTACTATCATAGAATCACCTCAGCGCAGAAGCAGGCCATTCAGCCCATCGAGTCTGCAGGACTCTCCAATGGAGCATCCCATCCAGACACTATCGATTTAACCCCATATATTTACCCTACTAATCACCCTACCCTACACATCTTGGGACACTAAGGGGCAATTCAGCATTGCCCAATCAACCTAACCTGCACATCTTTGGACTGTGGGCGGAAACTGGAGCACCCGGAGGAAACCCACGCAGACACGAGGAGAATGTACAAATTCCACACAGACAGTAACCCAAGGCCAAAGTGAACCCAGGTCCCTGACGCTGTGAGGCAGCAGTGCTAACCACTGTGCCACCGTGCTGCCCTACCTGTCCCGAGTATCCCGTGGTGAGCCATCTTCTTTAATCGCCACAGTTTGAGTGGTGAAGGGACTCTTGGAATGCTGTTAGGTAGAGTTCCAGGAATTTCAATCAGCCACAACCTATATCCGTCTCCGAGCAGAGGAAGATGGAAGTGGTCGCGTTCCCAAGCATTGATGCTCTGTCCTTCTAGTTGGCAGAGGTTACATCTTTGGGTGGTGCTGATGCATTGCTGCTGTGCAGCTGATAAAACGCACACACTGCTACACTGGTATGTTAATTGTAGAGGGAGTAGATGACCAAGGTGGTCAAGTGATTGCCAATCAAGTGACTGCTTTATCCTGGATGGTGTTGAGCTTGCCTCAGTTCTGTTGGAGCTGCGTTCATCCAGGAAAGTTCCATCACACTCCTGAGTTGTTAAAGGTGCAGAGGCTTGGAGGCATCATGCACCGCAGAATACCCAGACTCTGACCATAAGACCATAAGAAATGGGTACAGGAGTAGGCCATTCGGCCCCTCGAGCCTGCACCACCATTCATGACTGATCCAGCATTACTCAGGCCCACTTCCTGCCCTTTCCCTGTAGCCCTTGATTCCTGACTGAGCAAAAATCTATCTATCTCAGCCTTCAATATACAAAAGGACTCTGTCCTCACAACTCTCTGCAGCAAGGAGTTCCAAAGACTCACAACCCTCTGAGAGAAGGAATTCCTTCTCATCTCAGCCTTAAATTGGTACCCCTATATTCTGAGACTAGGTCCTTTGGTCATAGAAGGGAAACATCCTCTCACCATTTACCCTGTCAAGCCGCTTAAGATTCTGGGCTGCCCTTTGCTCAAGGCATTTGATAGTCAAGAAATATTTTGTACTAATGTGCAGCAAAGGGTCTGATATTCCATATTTGTGTCGATATAAAGCAGGATCTCAACATAAATGCCCTTGAGATAAGTGGTTAGGATTTAAGTGGTTAATGCCTTTCATCTAATCATATTATTGCTACAATTACAGAAGGAGGCCATTTGGCCCATCGAGTCTGCACCAACCACAATCCCACCCAGGTCCTATCCTCAAATCCCCACATATTTACCCTGCTAATCCCTCTAACCTACATATCCCAGGACACTAATAGGTAATTTAGCATGCCCAATGTTGGGACTGGGGGAGGAAACAGGAGCACCCGGAGGAAACCACGCAGACACGGGGAGAACGTGCAAACTCTACACAGACAGTGACCCAAGCCAGGAATTGAACTCAGGTCCCTGGTGCTGTGAGGCAGCAGTGCTAACCACTGTGCTACCGTGCTGTTTTCATTGGGATTGGATTCCCAACTGAATTTGATTTGATTCGATTTATTATTGTCACGTGTATTGGTATACAGTGAAAAGTATTGTTTCTTGAGCTATACAGGCAAAACATACCGTTCATAGAGTACACAGGGGTGAAGGAAAGGAGAGGGTGCAGAATGTAGTGTTACAGTTAAAGAAAGATCAATTTAATATGTGTTAGGTCCATTCAAAAGTCGATGTCATCAGGGAAGAAGCTGTTCTTGAGTGGGTTGACACTGGTCTGAACTGCGGGAGGAGATAGTTAGTAAATCGTTCACTCAGATTGGTTCTTTGTGTTTGGGAAGAGAGAGCAGGAGATGAGCAATCCAACCAGTGGGGAAATTATCCAACGGACGCGGATGCAACTATTTGGAGAAGGGGCCACAGATGAAGAAGGGGGGGAGCTTTCAATTGGATGGCTTGACACGGAGGAGAAAACTAGGGTTCCGTCTCTCGTGCTCACTGTTAAAGTGAGGTGACACTAAGCTCGAGAAAGAAGCTGAGATTGAGTCCACAAGATGGAGTTTTCAAATTCTGCTTTGGCAAGTGGATAATTGGATGAGGCATGCTGGGAAAAATAGTCTCCTTCTGAGCGATCTTCCACAGCATTGAAGATGGGCTGACCCAGAATGAAAGATTGTTTGATGTAACGTTAACAGTGTCAGACAGGAATTGATAACCATTTGCAAGACTGAAGTGAAGGGCCTCCTCATATCCTACCTCTGCCTATCAGCGTAACCCTCTATTTCATTCTCCCTTAAACACTTGAGGGAAGGGGGCTCTGGTGTAGAAGATCAACCGTGATCTAATTATAGAATCATAGAATCCCTACAGTGCAGAAGGAGGCCATTCGGCCCATCGAGTCTGCGCCGACCACAACTCCACCCAGGCCCTATCCCCACAACCCCATGTATTTACCCTGCTTGTCCCCCTGACGATTTAGCATGGCCAATCCATCTAACCTGCACATCTTTGGGAGGAAACCGGAGCACCCGGAGGAAACCCACGCAGACACGAGGAGAACGTGCAAACTCCACACAGACAATCACCCAAGCCGGGAATCGGACCCGGGTCCCTGGCGCTGTGAGGCTCGAGGGGCTGAATGGCCTGCTCCTGTGTTCCTAAAATCCTCCTCTTGGGCTACAACACCCCATGATTTGATTAAAACTATTCTGGGCCCGATCTATTACAATTATGTTAATGTTAATTGGGGTCTGATCAATTCCCTGGCGAGAGAACCTTCCAAAGCGAGAGGTGCGTTCTGAAATGGGGTGAAAAAGATCATATTTCGGTCCCATCAGTGGTCACAATAATGATTAGCAAAGGTTCAGATGTTACTGTCCAAGGGCAACATTTTGATTAGCAGAATGTCTAATCCTGTTAAATTAATTAACAAATTCAAAGGTTCTTGCCATTCATTCTTGCAAAAAAAAGCATTTAAAATGTCCAAAGGTCACGCTTCTGCCAAGCTTTTTAAACAACTGACCGTTATCTATCTCACAATGTCTAACACCATCATACTCCTCATTAATAAAGTCAGACAGTGTTCCCAAACAGAATACGTGGGATCTGCATGACTTTTGCAGACTTTTGCAGTTAGGAAGTGTTGTAGTTGGTTTTATGCACTGGATGTTTCCTCTTGTACAAGAAAATAAGTTTGCGGAGGCGATGGGCTAGTGATATTATAGCTGGACCATTAATCCAGAAACTCAACTAATGTTCTGGGAGACCCGGGTTCAAATCCCGCCACGGCAGATGATGGAATTTGAATTCAATAAAAAAAAAATCTGGAATTAAGAATCTACTGATGGCCCTGAAACCATTGTCGATTGTCGGAAAAATCTGGTTTACTAATGTCCTTTAGGGAAGGAAATCCGCCGTCCTTACCTGGTCTGGCCTACATGTGGCTCCAGAGCCACAGCAATGTGGTTGACTCTCACATGCCCTCAAAGGGCAACTAGGGATGGGCAATAAATGCTGGCCAGCCAGCACCTGTAAAATTAATAAATTAAACAAAGGTGCCTTGGGGTATTAAAGGCAATATATAAACGGAAGCTGTTTAAAATGACGGGCAGCCCTCTTTGGAACTGCCTGCCTTCAGGTGTTACTGCCACATTTATAAAAATGCATCTCGGAGGAAATATCTCATTTTCTCCAGATAATTTGGTTAACCTCATTACGATCACTTCAGTTTCACTGTTTTGTGATTTAATGTGGGGCTAAATGTGAAAAGCAGCTAGATATAAAACTGTTGTGATTTGTGGATGTGAGTTTTGTTTTCTGTGATATTTATAGTTGGACTACGGCAAGCTGGGCTTTGACTCAGCAGTTTGATTTGTGCTTTGATCTCTGAGCGCTAGACTATTGGGGACAGGAGGCTGATTTATAGATGTGAGGAGGGGGAGGTGGGGGAGGGGGGGGGGTGCGGAATCAGAACTTATTCTGAGGGAGTCGTGTCACCCTCTTTAATGTTCCTAATAAATAGCTGTGGGCTCTTCTCGATTGTTGAAACAGCTTTAATCAAACTCCACAGTGCTGAAGGGGCAAACCGCATCTTTGCCTGCTGCCTCAGAGTGCTGTCACAGTAATGACGTTCAGGAGGGTGCACGAGGGGCAGGGAGTTAGGGGAAGGCAGGCGGGCCTTTCAGGCAGGAGGCCGCAGCGTCAGTGCAAATCAAGCAGAACGCATCTGAATATTTCACACTGCCTGACTGGAAATCCATTTGAAGTGTGAAACCTCCCACACCTGGGGGATCAGTCGCTGGTCTGTGCAGCACAAAACGTGCGACGCGTTTAACCGTGCAGACCTGGAGTGTGCGCCCTCCTCCCCGTTGCCATGGTAACGCCAGACAAAAGGCCCAATGACATCTGGGGCCCCGTTGCATGTTTAGTTTCTAAATGAAGAAAGCTGGACGACGGCAAAGATTGTGGGGAGGCTCTCGGACAGCTTCACCGAGGTTACACGTCAATGTTGGGGAGGGGATGATGAGCAATGGCATCTGGTTTTAATACAAGCCCAGATTGCGAGCACATCATTTACACGCAGGCTTTCACTGCGAGCGTGCTAATTAAACAAAAGTCCTCGAATGTTGAGCTGGCAAAGCCCAACTGACTGCAATTAAATCTGGTACGCGCACTGTCGGTGTAAAACCTGAGGTGGCAAAGTGTGATTTTAACACGAACATGCTCTGACTGAAATGTTTTTATTGAAACCAGGGTGGGAGCTGTTCAGATGTAAGATGAGATTTTGCCGTGTGGCTGAATGCAAAGGTTGGCTGACAGTTTGCCCATTTGCTCCTGTTAACTCCCAAGTTTTCTTTTGCATAAAAAAATAGATAAATCGAATTGAGTTCTTTAAGGAACTCAGCGCAGAAGGTGGGTTTGCACATAAATAATCAACTGGAGAGCTGAATCGAGTTAAACAATTTCTAATCAAGAGCAGGCCCTGTATCTTGGGTGAAATTAAGGAGGTCTTTCTCTGCCCCATAAATTACTAGAACTAGGGGGGCATGGCCTCAAAATAAGAGGGAACAGATTTAGGACTGAGTTGAGGAGGAACTTCTTCACACAAAGGGTTGTGAATCTGTGGAATTCCCTGCCCAGTGAAGCAGTTGAGGCTACCTGGTTGAATGTTTTTAAGGCAAGGATAGATACATTTTTGAACAGTAAAGGAATTAAGGGTTATGGTGAGCGGGCGGGTAAGTGGAGCTGAGTCCACGAAGAGATCAGCCATGACTGGGCGGCACGCTAGCACAGTGGTTAGCACTGCTGCTTCACAGCTCCAGGGACCTGGGTTCGATTCCCGGCTTGGGTCGCTGTCTGTGTGGAGTTTGCACATTCTCCTCGTGTCTGCGTGGGTTTCCTCCGGGTGCTCCGGTTTCCTCCCACAGTCCAAAGATGTGCGGGTTAGGTTGATTGGCCATGCTAAAAATTGCCCTTAGTGTCCTGAGATGCGTAGGTTAGAGGGATATGGGGGTAGGGCCTGGGTGGGATTGTGGTCGGTGCAGACTCGATGGGCCGAATGGCTTCTTTCTGTACTGTAGGGTTTCTATGATTTCTATGATCTTATTGAATGGTGGAGCAGGCTCGAGGGGCCGTATGGCCTACTCCTGCTCCTAGTTCTTATGTTCTTAGGTAAATTTGTAAAGTCTTTAGTTTAGAAAGGCATCATGAGTCAGCACAGGCTCGGTGGGCCGAAGGGCCTGTTCCAGTGCTTTTTGATTTGATTTGATTTATTATTGTCATATGTATTAGCATACAGTGAAAAGTATTGTTTCTTGTGCGTTATACAGACCGAGCATACCGTTCATAAAGAAGGAAACGAGAGAGTGCAGAATGTAGTGTTACAGTCATAGCCAGGGTGTAGAGAAAGATCAACTTAATGCAAGGTAGAGCCATTCGAAAGTCTGACACCAGCAGGGAAGAAGCTGTTCTTGAGTCGGTTGGTACCTGACCTCAGACTTTTGTATCTTTTTCCTGATGGAAGAAGATGGAAGAGAGAATGTCCGAGGTATGTGGGATTCTTGATTATGCTGGCTGCTTTGCCGAGGCAGCGGGAAGTGTAGACAGAGTCAATGGATGGGAGGCTGGTTTCCGTCACGGACTGGGCTTCATTCAGAAGGCAAGTGATGCCACTGAAACCGACTCAAATGTCATCCATAACTAATTGTAAAACTGGCGACACTCAGATTTCCTCAATGCCAATAGTAAAATACTATAACTAAAATAAAAGCTAAAAATGCTGGAAATACTCAGCAGATCAGGCTGCATCTGTGGAGAGAATCAGATTCAATTTGACCTGAAATGTTAGGCGGGAATCTCCTGCACAGCACTTGGGGCACCATTGCGCAGGTGCCCTGATCTCCCAGTGCACTGGGAGAACTCCTGCCATCCCCACCCGCTGATCGCTGTCTGTGCCGGTCCCTCCCCTGCCCCTCCAAGCACCCCCCCCATTTGCAGAGCTCCCCCCAGCGGAGCTCCCCTGCTGTCGGTCACCAGTCCTGCAGAGCTCCCCTATTGCCTCCCCTCCCGTCATTGCCCCACCCCCACTCAGGCCCCACTCCCTTAGCACTGTCTCTGGCACAGTTATGGTGTCTGGTGGGCAGTGCCAGGGTGCCATGCTGGCACTGCCTTAAGGGCACTGCCCAGCCCTGACCCCGACCACCCAGGGGCTTCAATGATCTCCGATCCCCCTGGTGAGGCCATCACATCTGGTCTCTGCCGGAGGAGGCCAGCTATGATTCTCTCTGATAAGCTCAGGTTGAGCCTGGATGGTAGCGGATAGCGTCTGGGATGCAATAATGACATGTTAATCTTGTGATTAATACTGGAATTGGCTCAGAAAGGGCGGCATTGCTGATTTCGCTGGCAAAATAGGGCTGGTAAGATCAGGTGAGGTGAGAAACCACCCAATCTTCCCACCTCTCCTCACCAAATGACAGTTGGGACAATCTCATAAGATCGCGCTCATTGAGCTTCACAGCACAAAAGGAGGCCCTTTGGCCCATCGTGCCTGAACCAGCCATGGCCCGGGGGGCGGGGGGGGAGATAATAAAAGACATGACATTGCACACACAGATATCAGAAGTAAGGAAAGTTAGAGTCCAAAGACAAGTTACAAGAATATATGGTTAGAAATCCTTTGCTTGTCTTTGAGGCAAGAATTGTTAAATTTTGCTACCGTTTTAAGTTAGTTGGCTCCTTTAGAATCCCAGAGTTGAATCGAAGTCCAAGGAGTTGCACTTGCTGGAGACAATTTCCCTTTTGATTGAGTAAGCTATCTTTTCCAGAAATCAAAGGATTTCTCCTGAGGCTCTTTCCAATGGAAATACACTGGAGGGCGGGGCGGGGGGGGGGCGCGATTCTCCCCCCAAAACATTCTAAGTGTCGAATTTGTGTAGAAAC
The DNA here is from genome assembly GCF_964213995.1 of Mustelus asterias. Lineage (NCBI taxonomy): Eukaryota > Metazoa > Chordata > Chondrichthyes > Carcharhiniformes > Triakidae > Mustelus > Mustelus asterias. Next base: position 16,669,818 of record NC_135813.1, read on the forward strand.
TGGAGTAAATGCCGCTGTGTTTTTCAGCGGGGTTTTCAAGGTGAACCTCCCACACTCTGTGCACTGCAGAGCGCCCTAGCGTGAATCTCATGAAAATTCAGTGGGCTATTCCTGTTCGAGAGGCCGGCAGCATAGTGCACTGCCAACCTCCCAATCGCTGGCCAGCCCTGCGATCCCCACATTGCTGCTCCTCCGACCCCCCCACGGCTCGATCGCTGCCCCCACCCCCTCCAGCCTCGACTCTACCCCCCAGCCTGCCTCGATGTCCCCCCCCCCCATAGCCCCGATCTCCTGATGCCCCCCCCACCGCGGTCCCGACCTCCCCCCTCAATCCGATGCCCATTCGCGATCGCTGGCCTCCCTCCCTCTGCTTGCGGTCCCTATGCAGAGTGGCGGCGGAACCTACACCCCCATTGTTGGCCCCTTTCAGGCCCTGCCCCCATTAGGCCCCACCCCATTAGGCACCACCCCCATTAGGCACCACCCCCTTGGCACTGCCCAATGCCCCTGGGCATTGGCACTTTGTCCCTTGGGCAGTGCCAGAGGGCTCAGGCTGGCACTGCCAAGGTGGCAATGCCCAGGAGGCAGCCCCATCCTTGGTCCCCAACCCTCTGGGGGGCCTCGATTGACTCTCCTTCATTCCAGGGGGGTCAACCATCTGCTCCCCACAAGTGGGGTGTGTACTAAACCCCGCTGAACCACTCCTGGCGGGGGAGTGGGGCGTGGGGGGGGGGGGGCTGCGGGGGGGCTGCGGTGGAGGCTAGCAGGCCTGGAGATTTCAGTCCCGGGCCCGCCAATGGGATTTAAATAATATTCAAATGAGTATTAACGTAAACTAATCAGATCTGCGCTGATTTCTCTGCTTGAGTCTCCCATCCCGCTGTGCTACAAAGGAAACGCAGCGGGATGGGAGAATCGCCCCACTATTTCTGCGAATGGTTTTTAGACTGTGAAGAGATAGGGGCTTTGCTCAACTGAAGAGAAAGAGAGATTCTTTACTGCTGCATTAGGTGTGAAGTTCCATGCAACATGTCAGGGTAGGTTTACAGTGTAATCCATGTCGGAACCTCCCAGAAAGCTGGTCAACTTACAATACCAGATATCAGGTGACTTGTGGTAGTCATCTTTGGCCAGCATTTTCTCTACTTTCCTAAGAGGAAAAGGTCCTCTTTAGACATTTCAGTATGTTTTTGGTTAGCTGGTGAAGTTATAGATGGACCTCCCATTGGTGACAAAATATAGTTCCCAACACTTACATCATTTGTGCTAATTATGGGAAGCACCTTCTATCTGGCAAATGGTGCTTTAACCTTTGTAAGTAGGTGGTTGTTGGTCCCAGTTCATTCTGTGTTTGATCACTGAACCTAGTTTAGGATTGAAGATTCTACATAATTGAGAATTCACTCAGCCATGTATTTCCCTCTCTCTTGGCATCTCTAAAAGAAATTAAACAACCCACTGTTTGGATCACACCACAAGGCTGGATCAGCTTTGAGGTGTTGGGGTGGGGAGGAGGCGGTGCAGTAGTATTGTTGTCACTGGACAAGTGACCCAGAGACCCAGGGAAATGTTCTGGGGACCCGGTTTCGAATCCCACCATGGCAGATAGTGAAATTTGAATTCAATAAAAATATGGAATTAATTTGGGGCACCATGGTGGCACAGGGGGTGGCACAGGGGGCAGCATGGTGGCACAAGGGGCAGCACAGTGGCACGGGAGCAGCACAGTGGCACGGGGACAGCACGGTGGCACGGGGGGGTGGCACAATGGCACAGTGGTTAGCACTGCTTCCTCACAGTACCAGGGACACAGGTTCGATTCCCGGCTTGGGTGACTGTCTGTGTGGAGTTTGCACATTCTCCCCGTGTCTGTGTGGGTTTCCCCCCCACAGTCCAAAGATTTGTGGGTTAGGTGGATTGGCCATGCTAAATTGACCCTTAGTGTCAGGGCAACTGGCTAGGGTAAATGCATGGGGTTATGGGGATAGGGCCTGGGTGGGATTGTGGTCAGTACAGACTCAGTGGGCCGAATGGCCTCCTTCTGCACTGTAGGATTCTATGATTCTCTGAAAAGACCACCATTGTCATTTTAAAAAAAGCACGGGGTGGTATTTTCCCATCCTGCCAGCGACGGTAATCGTTGCGGGCGGGACACGGACCATGCAAAGTTCCGTGGACCTCGGGCGGGATTTTCCAGCTTTGGGGTGAACGCGGCTGGAAAATCCCACCCTTTGGTTCACTACTACCCTTTAGGGAAGGAAATCTGCCGTCCTTACCTGGTCTGGCCTACATGTGACTCCAGAGCCACAGCAATGCGGTTGACTCTTAAATACCCTCTGAAATGGCCGAGCACACAGTTCAAGGGCAATTAGGGATGGGCAATAAATGCTGGCCCAGCCAGCAATGCCCACATCCCCTGAATGAATGAATAGATGGTAGTCATGATGTGGAGATGCCGGCGTTGGACTGGGGTAAGCACAGTAAGAAGTCTCACAACACCAGGTTAAAGTCCAACAGGTTTATTTGGTAGCAAATACCATAAGCTTTCGGAGCACTGCCCCTTCGTCAGATGGAGTGAAAATCTGTTCTCCAACAATACACATCTCTTTAACCTGTGTTTAATGTTCCCTCCACCCACTTTATCTTTAAGACCTGGCTGGCTGTAGAGATTTGCATTCTAATTAGTATTCTGTAACTTGATGTTGTGTCTCTGTGCACTGTTGGAGAACAGATTTTCACTCCATCTGACGAAGGGGCAGCGCTCCGAAAGCTTATGGTATTTGCTACCAAATAAACCTGTTGGACTTTAACCTGGTGTTGTGAGACTTCTTACTGTGAATGAATAGAAACAGGCTGTGTGATGGACAGACTCCGATTCTGTCTCTGAACCACCAAGACACAGGGACTGCTGTTCGATCACCCGAGGGACTCTCTCGTGTGCTGTGAGGAGGCTCCATGAACGGACTGGACCCTGCCTGGTCATGCAGCACCTTTGGCTGACCGGTTATGCTTCAACCATAAAGTCACGAGAATCCCAGCACTTGCTAATAGCATTAACACAAGTGCGGCCATTATACACCGTGGGGGACTGCAGAGGACCAGAAAGGGAAAGAAGAATTCCGATACAAGATATATAATGAATGCTTTGAGCATTTGATTTGTCAGCCCTGCATGCTATCTTGTAAACTCTGCTAAGCTACAATCAGTGATGCGTTTCAGAACCATGTGATGGACTCCCTGTGGAAGATAGCACTTCGAAGCTGGTTGCGTACGTTTGGAAAAGGAATACAAGCACAAAATATAAATCGAGCAGTCATTCCTTCTGTTGCTGCCAGGGCTCATTTCTCTGCCCTGCACGTTCATTTCTGTCACGTCCCAGCGCCGTGCTGGATCTGGGAGAGGCGGTGATAGAATCATAGAAACCCTACAGTGCAGAAAGAGGCCATTCGGCCCATCGAGTCTGCACCGACCACAATCCCACCCAGGCCCTACCCCCATATCCCGACATATTTACCCGCTAATCCCTCTAACCTACGCATCTCAGGACACTAAGGGGCAATTTTTTAGCATGGCCAATCAACCTAACCCGCACATCTTTGGACTGTGGGAGGAAACCGGAGCACCCGGAGGAAACCCACGCAGACACGAGGAGAATGTGCAAACTCCACACAGACAGTGACCCAAGCTGGGAATCGAACCCAGGTCCCTGGAGCTGTGAAGCAGCAGTGCTAACCACTGTGCTACCGTGCCGCCCGCATATTTATCCTCATTTCTGGAGTTTTAAGTCGACACAGTTATTGGGCTGTGCACGAATCCGGTGCTAACTGCTGGCCCTCAGGAAAGGAAGCCAATCCCTGTCCCATCTGATCTCCACCCCACCCTGAAACAACCCACTAAGACACTTAGGGGTGTATTATCCCGTTCTGCCCGCCACGGGAATCGGAGCAGGCGAGGGGGAGGACCATGGAAAGGTCTGTTGACATCAGGTGGGATTTTCCGGTTTCGCGGCCGGAAAATCCGTCCCTTAGTTGTTCAGGACAAGCGGGGAATGGTCAGTAATTATGGTTTTGCCTTTGGTGTCCACATTCCAAGAAAAATAATTTAAAAAAGAGCTACTCAATGGCTTCAAAAACGGAAAATGCTGGAAACTCTCAGCAGGCCTGAAAGCATCTGTGGAGAGAGAATAGAGCCAACGTTTCGGGTCTGGATGACCCTTCTTCAAAGCTCTGAAATTCCATAGTGGAGGGAGTAATTCCATAGCGGGGGGTGTAAATCCATAGCTGGGGGGAGTAATTTCATAGCGGGGGGTGTAATTCCATAGCTGGGGGGAGTAATTTCATAGCGGGGGGTGTAATTCCATAGCTGGGGGGAGTAATTTCATAGCGGGGGGTGTAATTCCATAGCTGGGGGGAGTAATTTCATAGCCGGGGGAGTAATTCCATAGCCGGGGGATGTAATTCCATAGCAAGAGGAGTTATCCCTTGGTGGGTTGCGGGGAGTATAACTTGGGAAAATGTAAAATTTTCCGTTTTGGCAGGAAGGATAAAACAGAAGCTATATTATCTGAAAGGTGCGAGATTGCAGAGCTCGGAGATGCAGAGGGATCTGGGTGTCCTAGTGCATGAATGGATATTTGCTCGCAGGAAGAGCAAGTAATTTTATTAGCTAATAAAATGTTACTGTTTATTGCAAAGAGATTTGAATCCAGAAATAGGGAGGTTCTGCTTCAGTTGTGCAGAGCATGGGTGAGACCATGGCTACAATTCAGAGCTTGTGTCCCCGCCATGTGGGAGATTCCCGGAATGGCCATTAAATCCCGCACAAACTCAGAAACACAAATCTCAATGGTGAGATTTGAGTTTTCGACCTATCCCACCCCCTGCCTGTGATGTCATTTGTTTCATCCCCAAAAAGGGTGTGAACCTGATAGACATTATTTTTTTAAAATTCTAATATCATTAAAGAACTTGATGCCATAGCATCTGTCCACGCTGCATCTCACCCCCTCTCCTCCCCACCTTCCCCCCTCCCCGCTGTTCCCCCCCCTCCCCGCTGTTCCCCCCCCCCCCCCCCCCCGCTGTTCCCCCCCCTCCCCGCTGTCCCCCCCCCCCCCCGTCATCCAAAAGTCCTGGCCGGTTTCGAATCTTCCCCACTCCTCGCTGGCGATGTCATCAGGTTCCTGCCGATAACGGGCTGAATCTGCTTTACATTCATATGAGTAGATTTAAATATTATTAACCACTCCCCCCCCCCACACCCCCCCCCCCCCCCACCCCGCTATATGCGGTTTACAACAGCTTCACCCTGACGTGAACCTGTCGTGGGAGTCTCCCCAGGGGTGTAAAGGTAAGTATAGCCCCCTGGGGAGAGGGGCAATGCTCCCTGGCAATGCTCGCTGGCACTGCTCCTTGGCTCAGGTTGGCACCGCCAGTTTGGCACCACGTGCATGCGGATCATTGTTTAAAAATAAGGTGTTGCCCATTTAAGGCAGAAATGGAGCGAAATCCTTTCTCTCGGAGGGCCGTGGAACTTTGGAACCCTCTTCCTCGAAAGGCAGTGGAAGTGTTTTGAATATTTTTAAGGCAGAGCGAGATGGATCCTCGATTAACAAGGGGGTGAAAGGTTATCGGGGGGTGGGCAGGAACGTGGGGTCAAAGTGACAATCAGATCAGCCACGATCTTATTGAATGGCGGAGCAGGCTGGAGGGGCCGAGTGGCCTACTCCTGTGTTCGGTGGTGCAGATACATTCGGAGGCGAGAGTTCCAGATTTCCCTTACTCCTCCTGGGGATAAAGTGCTTCTTGAACTCCCCTCCTTAAACAGCTTGCAATTCATTTTGTGTCTCCTCATTTTGCTTCCTGCTTTATCAAATGTTTTAAGCAATTCAAACACTTTGGTTCGATCATCCTTCAATCTTAGATCTCAGGGGGATACAAACCAAGTTGGTGCAAACTGCCCCCAAGGTTTAATGCCTTGAGCCATAGAGACCATAGAAACCCTACAGTACAGAAAGAGGCCATTCGGCCCATCGAGTCTGCACCGCCTACAATCCCACCCAGGCCCCACCCCCACATATTTACCCCCTAATCCCTCTAACCTACGCATCTCAGGACTCTAAGGGGCAATTTTTAACCTGGCCAATCAACCTAACCCGCACATCTTTGGACTGTGGGAGGAAACCGGAGCACCCGGAGGAAACCCACGCAGACACGAGGAGAATGTGCAGACTCCACACAGACAGTGACCCAAGCCAGGAATCGAACCCAGGTCCCTGGAGCTGTGAAGCAGCAGTGCTAACCACTGTGCTACCGTGCCGCCCCAACCACTGTGCTACCATGCCGCCCCTGTATCATTTCTGTTCAACCTGGGCTGCAGACCCTCCAAGGTGAAGGTATTCTTCCTGAGGGTCGTAACAAGGAATCCCGCCATGGCAAATGGTTTCAATAAAAAAAAATCTGGAACTAAGAATCTACTGATGACCATGAAACCATTGTCGATTGTTGGAAAAACCCATCTGGTTCACTAATGTCCTTTAGGGAAGGAAATCTGCCATCCTTACCTGGTCTGGCCTACATGTAACTCCAGAGCCACGGCAATGTGGTTGATTCTCAACTGCCCTCTGAAATGGCCCAGCAAGCCACTCAGTTTCAAGGGCAACTAGGGAGGGGCAATAAATGCTGGCCAGTGACGCCCATATCCCACGAATGAATTAAAAAAAAGGAACGGGGGTTAAAATATAAGGGTTGGTACATTCCTGGTGGTGTTCAGAGGATGATACAGCCTTGATTGTGTCATAAGAACAAAGAACAGTACAGCACAGGAAACAGGCCCTTCGGCCCTCCAAACTGGAGATGGGATTTGAAGTACAATGTGGGAAAGGTTATGGCTAGTTACGACCTGTATTAGATGTTGCTATGGCCTCACCTACATTCCTTAACCTGAACAAAACTGGGTCGTAAGGTGAGAAATATTAATGCATGACATTGTTTCTTTATTTCCAGAACATTGACTACACACCAGGAACATGGCACCGGACTGATGTCCACTTGGAGAACCCCGAGTATCACACCCGATGGTATTTCAAATATTTTCTCGGCAAAGGTAATACTGCAATTGGAAGTTGTGTTTTAATGGGTCAAAGATGGCTGTCAACGAGCCTGGTGCTCGGCAGGATTTGATTTGATTTATTATTGTCACATGTATTGGGATATGGTGAAAAGTATTGTCTCTTGCACGCTATACAGACAAAGTATACCGTTCATAGAATACATTGGGGCGAAGGAGAGGAAAGGGTGCAGAATATAGCGTTGCAGTTACAGATAGGATGCAGAAAAAGTTCAGCTTAATATATGGTAGGTCCATTCACAATTCTGATGGCAGCAGCGAAGGAGGACAGAGGACTTGAGCTGTCAGGTGGCCAAGGCAACCTCTCATCCCGCCCTGCACTTTCTGTCATTGTATAGAATGGTGGAGGGTGCACTCATCTACTCTGAGGCCGCGTGGGTTTGATTGAACAGATTCTGAGTTAGACCTAAGATATTAACGCAAGAGCAAATTACTGCACGATGCTGGAATCTGAAACTAAAACTGCTGGAAAATCTCAGCAGGTTTGACAGCATCCATGGAGAGAGAACAGCACTATTGTTTCGTGTCTGGTTGACCCTTCGTCAGAACTCTGCGAAGGTGGTGGCACAGTGGTTAGCACTGCTGCCTCACAGCGCCAGGGACCCGGGTTCGATTCCCGGCTTGGGTCACTGTGCGGAGTCTGCACGTTCTCCCCGTGTCGGCGTGGGTTTACTCCGGGTGCTCCGGTTTCCTCCCACACTCCAAAGATGTGCAGGTTAGGTGAGTTGGCCATGCTAAATTCTCCCTCAGTGTGCCCGAACAGGCGCCAGAGTGTGACAACTCAGGGATTTTCAGAGTAACTTCATTGCAGTGTTAATGTAAGCCTACTTGTGGCACTAAAAAAGAAAAAAATGATATTAGCACTTGCCAACCCTGCCAGTTGATGTCTAAGTACAGCCAACGTGACTCTGTTGGCAGCAAACTGCACCATGCTCACTGGGCGAGAGAGCTTGTGAGCATAGAGACTGGTTTATTTGTAATATTTCAAGCTAAGTTGCCACTGTGATAATCTGGGATGATAGTGACTTTTTACCTTTATATCAACAGTGAAATATGGTCACTGTGGTAATGTAGGGAAAAAGGACAGTGAATTTGCAAACAGCAAGATCCAACATGGAGCAATGAGATAATGAAGAGGCAATCTGTTTGTAGCTAATGTTGTTTGAGAGACAAAAGTGGTTGTTCAGGAAACTCCTCTACTTTTCTTAGGGCGGCACAGTGACACAGTGATTAGCACTGCTGTCTCACAGCACCAGGGACCTGGATTCGGATTCCCGGCTCGGGTCACTGTCTGTGCGGAGTCTGCACATTCTCCCCGGGTCTGCGTGGGTTTCCTCCGGGTGCTCTGGTTTCCTCTCACAGTGCAAAAAAGTTGCAGGTTAGGTTGATTGGCCGTGCTAAATTGCCCCTTAGTGTCAGGGGGACTAGCTCGGGTAAATGTATGGGGTTACGGGGATAGGGCCTGGGTGGTCGGTGCTGAGTCGATGGGCCGAATAGCCTCCTTCTGCACTGTAGGGATTCTATGATTCTATGATAGGCTGGGCTGGAGTTTCCATTCTCTGAGAACGTCACAGCAGAATGTGCTGTCAACAGTACAAACACGGACTGCTTTTACAAAGCCCATTCCCATAGCTGTCGAAACAGGATGCAGCACTTGATGTTGTAATGAATTTGAACTTGTCACTGTCTTAGAGATTAGCTTTCCATATTAATTATTCTGCCACTGTGAGAATTGCTGCGAGATTGCAATCTAATTTGCACAGATATTGAACACGCAGCGGCTGGAAATGGTCCAAAAATCGAGAATGTTTCTTATTGTAACTTAAAGAAAAATCCATCATCCCTCCCGCACGCCCCCCCCCGCCCCCCCGCACCCCCCCACCGCCTCTTACTTCCCACCGAGATTTCCACCTTCATCATTGCTGATTTCTATCTTGAAGGCTGTAGTTAATCTGCACTCCTAGTTTGAGAGAAATAACTATGGAAGTTTCTGTGTACAACGGGTTGTAAGTTCATCACTCGCATTCAGACTCATGTTCCGTGCTGGTTATTATCAGGAGAATACGGGCACCGGTGCCCACACTTCTGTCAGGAGACTTGATACTAAAACTGTTAAAGATTGCCATAATCCAACAGACCGCCTAAGCCCTTTTCCAACTGGGTCACAAATTGGACTGCAGAGTTAAACTGCAGGAAGCAGGAAATCCAGGCAACAAAAAAGTCTAACGTTTATTTAGTAGTGTCACAAGTAGGCTTACTTTAACACTGCAATGAAGTTACTGTGAAATTTCCCAAGTCGCCACACTCCGGCATCTGTTCGGGTCAATGCGTCTAACCAGCACGTCTTTCAGAATGTGGGAGAAAACCGGAGCTCCCGGAGGAAACCCACGCAGACACAGGGAGAACGTGCAGACTCCGCACAGACAGTCACCCAAGGCTGGAATCGAACCTGGGTCCTTGGCGCTGTGAGGCAGCAGTGCTAACCACTGTGCTACTGTGCCGTTCTAAGAGTTTTCAGCTGAGGGTCTCGCCCACTTGGGTTTAGTATGTTCAGGAGCCCGAACAGGGAATATGAGTGATTCTGCCATA